>NW_011500184.1:215970-287776 GCF_000495115.2 Populus euphratica | reverse complement strand
GTGCAGGGGATTCCATCATCAATCACCAGAAGTGCATAAGCCACCATGTTACAATACCGAGCAGGTTTCTTGATAACTCTTTTCGGTTTATTTGTTGCAATGGATTCTTATTGTGTGGTTGCTGAAGTTGTTGCATCCTCTTCATCTAAACTTTCATCTGAATCTCCTTCATTAGAGATTGTCTGAACAATCTTTATAGGAATGACTGAATTCTCCAACTCCACCTGTTGTGCATCACTAGACTATTTTCCTTCTCATGTGATTTCTCTTGCTGTAACATGCCAGACTCATCAAAAGTGACATTTCTACTCAAAATCACTTTCTTTGATTCAGAACACCAGAGTTTGTAACCTTTTACTCCTCCATTAAAGCCCAAAAATATAGTTTTCTTGGCTCTAGGATCTAGCTTGGACTCAATAACATGATAATATGCTGAGCAACCAAATATACGCATAGAGTCATAATCATTTGCAAGAGAGCCTAACCATACCTCCAAGGGGGTTCTTCTATTTAATGCTGCTGAAGGTAACCGGTTAACAATATGACGAGCATAGTTTAATGCCTTGCCCCAGAACATTTTGCTTAGTCCTGAATGTGATAGCATACATCGGACTTTCTCCACCAATATGCGATTCATGCGTTCTGCTACTCTATTTTGTTGTGGTGTTTTGCGCACAGTAAAACGTTGCTTGATCCCTTCATCCTGGCAAAATTTAAAGAAAGGATCTGAAGTATACTCACCACCATTATCTGACCGAAGAGTCTTAACTCTCATTCTCGTTTGAGTCTCCACTATTTTCTTCCATTTCAGAAAGATATCAAGGACCTCATCCTTGTGTTTCATCATGTACACCCATACTCGTTTTGAGAAATCATCAATAAAAATAACAAACCAACGATTACCTCCAAGAGATTCATTCTTTGAAGGTCCCCATACGTCTGTGTGAACATAATCAAAAATCCCTTTTGTATTGTATACTGCAGTGCCAAACTTGACTCTTGTCTGTTTTCCAAGAACACAATGCTCACAAAACCCATGTTTCCCAGTCTTGGCGCCTTTTAATAGACCTTTCTTGACTAATCCTTGCAAAGCCTTTTCACTAGCATGCCCTAAGCGTATGTGCCAAAGTCTGGAATTAGCTGCTTCATCATTTTCTATGCTTTTGGAAACAACTGCTGTACCAGTAACTGTAGATCCATCCAGGAAATATAAGTTTCCTTTTCTTGTGCCTCTTAAGACAACTAATGCACCACAGATTACTCTTAGGACTCCACTATGCATGATAATCTTATAACCATTGGATTCTAGGACTCCAAGTGAGAAGAGATTTTTCTTCAAATCAAGTACATACCGTACCTCTGTCTGTGTCTTGACTACCCCATTATGCATCTTCAAATGGATGGTCCCAATCCCTTTGATCTCATAAACATCATCATTACCCATCAACATAACTCCTCTATTGAACTCCTTGAGTCTCGAGAATAAGTGCCTGTTAGGCCACATGTGATAGGAACATGCAAAATCAAGAATCCATTCACCAGAATGATTTTCAAGTGATGAGACCATAAATGTAGAGTCTCGTTCATCCTCATCTCGTGCAACGTTCATAGTTGGTTCTTCTTTTTCCTTGTTGCCCTTGATTGGACAATCTTTCTTCTAATGCCCTTTTTGTGACAAAAGGCACACTCCTTGTGAACAATCTGATCCTTCTTCCGGTACTCATTGTTCACCAAAGCATTGGACACATCAATGAATTTAATCTTTTCTTTACCATACAGTAAAGTGGTGACGAGATGTTCATATATGTTAAGCAGTGAATTCAATAATGGCAGAGCTTTATCTTCATCATCAATTTCCACATCTAAATTCTTCAAATCAGCTATCATTTTATTAAAATCATTCAGATGCTCATTCATAGAAGTACCTTTCTTGTGCTGAAAATGGAAGATCCTTTTCTTCAAGTAAAGACGATTCTCTATACTCTTCTTCATGAACTTGTCCTCTAGTGCTTGCCATAATTCCTTTGCAGAGTTTTGTTCTGAAAAGGTGTACTTTTGATCCTTTACAAGACAAAGTCGGATGGAACTGCAGGCCAACAGATTTATCCCTTCCCAGCTTTTATCATCCAAATCCTCCAGTTTATCTTTTAGAGTGAAATCCAAATTCATTTGGACAAGCATATCCATGACTTTACATTTTCACATGTCAAAATTACCCTTCCCATTAAACTTCTCCACCTCAAATTTGGTACTCGATACCGGGATATATTGTGGAGGTATACTAGCATTTGTCGCTAATTTTTCTTTTGGAATATCAGCCATTAGGACGTCTTTGGATTACAAATAGGCTCCCAAAATTATTAAAAACACGCACTTTTATGCTCAAAAAAGCCAAAGCAGTAACTTTAGTGTGCTGTTTCACAAAACGGACACCACGGTTGCGTCCAGAATGGTTGAAAATGTTAGGAACCAACTTGACTCAAACCGGTCAAAAAATCACTAAGTTGGCCAAAAAACCAATCTGACCGAGTTGACTCAAGGAAGGTTGCAGGGGATTCCGTCATCAATCACCGGAAGTGCATAAGCCACCATGTTACAATACCGAGCAGGTTTCTTGATAACTCTTTTCGGTTTATTTGTTGCAATGGATTCTTATTGTGTGGTTGCTGAAGTTGTTGCATCCTCTTCATCTAAACTTTCATCTGAATCTCCTTCATTAGAGATTATCTGAACAATCTTTATAGGAATGACTGAAGTCTCCAACTCCACCTGTTGTGCATCACCAGACTATTTTCCTTCTCATGTGATTTCTCTTACTGTAACATGCCAGACTCATTAAAAGTGACATTTCTACTCAAAATCACTTTCTTTGATTCAGAACACCAGAGTTTGTAACCTTTTACTCCTCCATTAAAGCCCAAAAATATAGTTTTCCTCGCTCTAGGATCTAGCTTGGACTCAATAACATGATAATATGCTGAGCAACCAAATATACGCATAGAGTCATAATCATTTGCAAGAGAGCCTAACCATACCTCCAAGGGGGTTCTTCTATTTAATGCTGCTGAAGGTAACCGGTTAACAATATGACGAGCATAGTTTAATGCCTTGCCCCAGAACATTTGCTTAGTCCTGAATGTGACAGCATACATCGGACTTTCTCCACCAATATGCGATTCATGCGTTCTGCTACTCTATTTTGTTGTGGTGTTTTGCGCACAGTAAAACGTTGCTTAATCCCTTCATCCTGGCAAACTTTAAAGAAAGGATCTGAAGTATACTCACCACCATTATCTGACCGAAGAGTCTTAACTCTCATTCTCATTTGAGTCTCCACCATTTTCTTCCATTTCAGAAAGATATCAAGGACCTCATCCTTGTGTTTCATCATGTACACCCATACTCGTTTTGAGAAATCATCAATAAAAATAGCAAACCAACGATTACCTCCAAGAGATTCATTCTTTGAAGGTCCCCATACGTCTGTGTGAACATAATCAAAAATCCCTTTTGTATTGTATACTGCAGTGCCAAACTTGACTCTTGTCTGTTTTCCAAGAACGCAATGCTCACAAAACCCATGTTTCCCAGTCTTGGCGCCTTTTAATAGACCTTGCTTGACTAATCCTTGCAAAGCCTTTTCACTAGTATGCCCTAAGCGTATGTGCCAAAGTCTGGAATTATCTGCTTCATCATCTTCTATTCTTTTGGAAACAACTGCTGTACCAGTAACTGTAGATCCATCCAGGAAATATAAGTTTCCTTTTCTTGTGCCTCTTAAGACAACTAATGCACCACAGATTACTCTTAGGACTCCACCATGCATGATAATCTTATAACCATTGGATTCTAGGACTCCAAGTGAGAAGAGATTTTTCTTCAAATCAAGTACATACCGTACCTCTGTCTGTGTCTTGACTACCCCATTATGCATCTTCAAATGGATGGTCCCAATCCCTTTGATCTCATAAACATCATCATTACCCATCAACATAACTCCTCCATTGAACTCCTCGAGTCTCGAGAATAAGTGCCTGTTAGGGCACATGTGATAGGAACATGCAGAATCAAGAATCCATTCACCAGAATGATTTTCAAGTGATGAGACCATAAATGTAGAGTCTCGTTCATCCTCATCTCGTGCAACGTTCACAGTTGGTTCTTCTTTTTCCTTGTTGCCCTTGATTGGACAATCTTTCTTCTAGTGCCCTTTTTGTGACAAAAGGCACACTCATTGTGAACAATCTGATCCTTCTTCTGGTACTCATTGTTCACCAAAGCATTGGACACATCAATGAATTTAATCTTTTCTTTACCATACAGTAAAGTGGTGACGAGATGTTCATATGTGTTAAGCAGTGAATTCAATAATGGCAGAGCTTTATCTTCATCATCAATTTCCACATCTAAATCTTCAAATCAGCTATCATTTTATTAAAATCATTCAGATGCTCATTCATAGAAGTACCTTTCTTGTGCTGAAAATGGAAGATCCTTTTCTTCAAGTAAAGACGATTCTCTATACTCTTCTTCATGAACTTGTCCTCTAGTGCTTGCCATAATTCCTTTGCAGAGTTTTGTTCTGAAAAGGTGTACTTTTGATCCTTTACAAGACAAAGTCGGATGGAACTGCAGGCCAACCGATTTATCCCTTCCCAGGTTTTATCATCCAAATCCTCCAGTTTATCTTTTAGAGTGAAATCCAAATTCATTTGGACAAGCATATCCATGACTTCACATTTCCACATGTCAAAATTACCCTTCCCATCAAACTTCTCCACCTCAAATTTGGTACTCGATACCGGGATATATTGTGGAGGTATACTAGCATTTCTCGCTAATTTTTCTTTTGGAATATCAGCCATTAGGACGTCTTTGGATTACAAATAGGCTCCCAAAATTATTAAAAACACGCACTTTTATGCTCAAAAGAGCCAAAGCAGTAACTTTAGTGTGCTGTTTCACAAAACGGACACCACGGTTGCGTCCGGAATGGTTGAAAATGCTAGGAACCAACTTGACTCGGCCTCAAACCGGTCAAAAAATCACTAAGTTGGCCAAAAAACCAATCTGACCGAGTTGACTCAAGGAAGGAATATTTTGTCTCTGATAAAGAATATTCTGTCATGGGAATATTTTTTTACTATCAACGAAATATTCTTATTCTGTCAAGAGAATATCCTGTCACTGTTAGATGACGTGGATGATGACGTGGCTATGTGGACCCTGTGTGGTGACGTGGATGATGACTCAGCGCCAACGTGTCTGATGATATGGCTATCTTCTCAGGTGAGAATTCCGGCACTGTTTAGTTTTTCCAACAGATTTCCAGCGAAACTTCGACGAGCTCTACAAGGCTCGTTTCAACTCTGATTTCGATGATCTTTATATCACCGGACTCGTATCGATGAGAGGAATCTCCGTAGGTGGTCAAAATAAAAATCTGAGAACTTTGAAAATTCTGCAACTTGAGTTTACATATTTTAAAAGGAAACTAGGGGACATGAGCTATTACAAATATTTCCTTATCAATGTAGGAGGCTAAAGTTGTTTTTGGGCTGATTTTTTAATATGTAATTTTACACTAACAAACATAATTTTCAATCAATCATTGGATCACGCTGAAAGTTTACCGATCACTTCTAGAGGTCTTATTTTATATTAAGATAAAATATTAGATCAATCGAACATCGACAAAACCTTACGATAAGGTTTAAAAGCTATTATGCGGCAATTGCATTATTTTCTTGATTGAGTATTCTTTTTTCTATTTGGACTAGTACTTTTTTATTACTTTTTAGACTTTTTTAATGGATTTTTTACCTATTATAAATAGGGTTATTTACCTTATATTAGGTTTTTCTTTTAAAGACTTTGATTTCATAATAATATTTTTTGTACATGTGTGGTATTCTTGTATTTTTTTTGTTCTCTAAAGAACTTATTTGACTTATCAAAGAACAATTATTATCATAGAATCTTCTTTATACTTTCTATTTGCAAATTGGTATTTTTTAGGTAGGGGGTTATTGATTAGTACTTAAAAGTGCATTTTTATCAAGTTTTATATTATTATTTTGCACTTGAAGTATCAATAATTCCTTAACAAAAACATGTTTTATAATAACATATCTAATAATATAAGATACCTATAATTTGTGGTAAATGTCTATTTTTAATGCAGGCCTATCACATAAATAAAAGAATTGATTAATAAGTTTAAGTACTAAAACTGAAAGGACAAAGAGATAGCTAAATTTAGAAAAAAGATGTTGGTGTAGTCTAACTGGAACATTGTTCGGTAATTAAGTTATATCTGGAGTTCTAGATCTCGGATTTGGGTCTACTTTATATGGATGGAAAGGTAAGACATAGGCCTCCAACTTTCATATAGAGTCCAAGATTTAAAAAGGTCATTTTCAAGTATAAATTGTAGCAACAACGAAGAAGTCCAATTTTATCTTGTAGCCTAGACATTGTTCAGTATTCAACCCATATCTAGAGTTTTAGAAGTCCAAATGAACATAATTTTTTTCCTGAAAAGTTAAGACAATTTCCTACAACTTTCATGTGGAAGTCTAGTTCAAATTCTAACGTTATCAATAACGTTTTGAGCAAACAAGAAGATAAGAATTGTCACCAAGTCAAGAGTTGATCATCCACTCAACAATTAATCATCAGATCAATAGTTCTTAATTTTGACCAATAAAAGCAGGCATTTGCCATGCATTTAATTACAAGATAACTCCAGGCACTTTTCTATACCTAAAAATTATAAGATATTTTAAATTATTTATTTCATAACATTTACTCTATTGATAGTGATACATAACAACTCACCAACATAAAAGATTCATTACAAATTCAAGTTAGATCAATCATAATATAAAGAGTTAAGAAATTAAAGGAGGCAACATATAAGCTTGTTTAGCATATTTAGGGCAAAGATAACTTCTAGGAAGCTACAACACAACAACACATGGAGTATCCCATAATTAACCTAATTAAAGTGGAAGAAGGGCCTAATTCTTCCATAATATTGGCGTAAGGTTGGTATCATTATGGCAACCTTGTTTGAATAATTAATCCTAACATTATAATAATATTTTGATAAAATATTTAAGGGGTATAACAAATTATTGGTATTTTCATAGCTCAACTATATAGTATAACTTACACCTGTATTATGAAAGGAACTTGATTTGTTGTTAACATAAGTGATAATTATAAATGTCTGACAATGTTTACTAGTATTAGTATTATTCAAATAAAATAACTAATGTAATCATGTTAACAATTCATAATCCAATTGGAACCTCCTTTATGTGTGGTTTCTAGTTGAATAATAAGAGTTTATATTATACTTGTTTGAAACACCATTAATGGATCCTCTAACTTTGATATTTGTTATTATCATTGTTTAATCCTTACATTGATTTTTCATCTCAAAGTTCTCATCAACTTCTTCTTCTTCTATTACTACTACTACTACTACTACTACTACTACTATTACTATTATTATTGTTGTTATTGTATTATTGTTGTTTATAATTTATACAATTAACCTCCTTGTAGTTCGACACCAGTTTTGCCAGGTTATTTATTACTTCAACACTCCTACACTTAGGAGAAGACATTAATTTTTTTGTTGTGTCAGTTATTTCTATAATATTGGTGATTTGGTTTAGGTAATCTTTGTATCACACTTCTATTAAACTTGATTCTTTGGCTTTCTAAGATTTATCTTTCGTGTATGTAAGTTACATGAACATGTGATCACAAGATTTGTATTAGTTGTTGTTGGAGCTTGGCCTTATTAATAAAGCTATATCCTTCTGTAATTCTTATTTTTCTTGTTTCGTATATTAAAACTCATTATTTTTAATCTTTATAAATTCCTTTTGAGTTAAGGCAATAACTACTCTGATAAGAAAAAAAGTATTATTTTGTTTCATTACTATCACCAAACATATCAGTAACATAAAAAGTAAAAAGAGAAGAAAAAGAAAGTCATTCAAATAAAGATATTATAAATTCTACCTTAGAGACTAAAACACATTGAAATCACTTAAAAATTTATATTCTAGTTGTTTGTAGTCTAATAACACTATTTATGAAATTTGAATTCATTTGGATATTATTTGCTTTAGGTTTCAAATTGGAGTTTAGTTTGCATAAAATGAGTCTGATTGGTGTCAACTATTAAATCTTGCTTTTGTAATGTTGAAATCAATTTGGACAGTATATTAAAGTTTTATTTGGGATATTAGGTGTCAATCAAGGCATTTTTATAATATTTGCTTTTGATTTGTTTTCATGTCTTTAAACACATCTATATCTCATATGAATTCACTTGATTCTCTTAAAATTGTAATTGTAGTGTGCTCTTTGCTTGTTTTCATGTAATTTTTTTTTTTTTTTTGCTTTTTGACTCAATTACACTTATTTTGATAATGCTACTAAGTTTTTCTTTTTTGTTGTATTGATTTTAGTTTTGCAAGAGGTTTCACGAGCACATTAAAATGAAAAGCCTATTATTTGTGTGAAATATGAGAGACCTAAGGATATTTTTGCTATTAATAACCTTTTTTCAAATTTAAAATTTCTCAAGAAAAGGGATACACCACTTCTTATAAAGAATAACAACCTAAAACTTCATATTCAAAGTCTAGCATAAATATTGGAGAGGATTAACTTGGTGGTTGGTAATATATAATAGAGACAATACAACAATAATGATGGATAGAGAAATGGGGTTGATTAGAGGGGCAATCATGGTAAGAGAACCAAATGACATGTAAACTATAACTTGGAAGATGTTGTGGGAGATAATGATTTTGAGCATGAGATGCAGGTCATGAGAATGGTTTTTGGCAGCCTAAAGGTTAAAAGGATGATATGGATGGTGATTTGAACTCTATTAAACTAAATATTTCTATTTTCAAAGTAAAAATAATCCTAAGGCTTATTTGGAGTGGGAAAATAAGGTGGATTGGATTTTTTTAATGCCATAATTATTCTGAGAAGAAAAAGGTAAAACTTGTTATGATTGAATTTATTAATTAGATGATTATTTGGTGGGATTAGATTGTGATTTCTAGAAAAAGAAATAGGAAAAGACCTATTGATACATGGGGAGATATGAAGGCTTTGATAAGAAAGTAATTTGTTCCTAATCATTATTATATGGAGTTTTGTTAGAAACTACAAGGTTTAATTTAGGGTTCTAGGTCTGCGGAGGATTACCATAAAGAGAAAGAGATAACGATAATTTGGGCTAATATTATGAATGACAAAGAGGCCACCATAGCTAGGTTTTTTAATTAGGTGAATAGGGATATTGCTATTATATTAGAGTTACAATATTATATGGAGTTGGAGAAGATGGTTCATATGGAAACAAAGGTGGAGAGAAAGGTTAGAAGGATGGGTAGCTCAAAGTTGCAATTAGGGGTGAGCAAAAAAATGAAAAAAAAATCAATGAAACTAAGAAAATCAAGAAAAATAACCAATTAAACCGATTAAAATTTTTTAAAAAACTGACCAATTCGATTTGATTTTATAAGCCTAAACCAAAAAAACCAAACTGAACCCAAACAAAAAACTAGTTAAACCAGAAAAAGCTAAGCCAAATCGAGCCAAAACCAAGCCAAACTAGTTTGAACTGGTTTTTGTCCTAAAAAACCAAACCATACCTAACTAAAACCATTCGATTTGAACCAGTTTCAGTTTTTTAAAAAAAATTTGGTTTGGTTACATTTTTTTTTGATAAAAACCAAACCGAACTGAAAATGATCACCCCTAGTTACAATTCAATTCGACTTTATCTTTCTCTACTTAGAGGCCAAATATGAAGAAAGAGGGGGTTGCCTAATCTAAACCATTTATGTTAAAGTCGAACCATCTAAGGCTAAAAAGAACTCTTACATATGCTAAATGTAAACTTAGAACTCAACCAACTTGTAACCATGATATAAAATGTTTTAGGTACTTAAAGGTTTAACGCATTGCTTCTCAATGTCCAATAAAAAAAGTTATGATTTTAAAAGACTATGGAAAGTTAGAGTCTAAAAGTGGTCTGAAAGTGATAAATCGATTAAGGATGAGGTGTCAATATTAGAGGATTGTAGTGATGTTGAGATAACATATCTGGTTGAGGGGGAGGCCTTAATTATAAGGCGTATACTTAATATAAAAACTAAAAAAAGATAATGTTAATCACTAATTAAAGAACATCTTTCAAACACGATATCATATCTAAAATAAGATATGTAGTATGATAATATATGAAGGTGATTGTGCCAATATAGCCACTACTACTCTTATTAAGAAGTTGAATTTGAGTACTATATAGAATCATTAACTTTATATATTGCAATGGCTAAATAAATATGGTAAAGTAAAAGTAACTAAACAAGTTTTTCTTTTCTTTTCATTTAGAAGATATACTGATGAGGTGCTATGTAATATGATTTCTATGCATGTTAGTCATATATTTTTAGCGTGTCTATGAAAGTTTGACAAGAAAGTCATCCATGATGACTTTAGAAATAGGCATACAATTATAAAACATGGTAAAACCATCATTTTATACCTTATCTTCAAAGTAAGTATATGATGATCAAATAAACTTGAGAAGGGAAAATGAGTTCGAGGAAAATGAAAACTAAAGCAAAGAACATGGTGAGAGAAGAAGCTTAGATTCATCTACTAATCAAAACTTAATGAATTTGGCTGAGAGTAGAGGTAAAAAAAGAGAAGAAAACAAAATAAGTGTGTGAAATATAGATTACATGGAAAAATAAAATAAATAACCGAGTTTTTTATGCAAGAAAGGGTAGAATAAATCTGATTTTTATGCTAACAAGTTAATGATTGTATATATAATAAGGTTTATTTTTATGCTAACAAGCCAACGATATCTTATTTAAAGATATTCCTAACAGTTTACCACCACTTAGAGAAATAAAATATCAAATAAATCTTGTACTCAAAGCTACAATTCTTGATCGATCACCCTACCGAAGTAATTTTGAGGAGATAAATGAACTTTAAATACAAGCGTGACTTGATGACAAATAGGTATATTCACGCGTCCATATGTTGTTCCAATTTTACTTGTGTCTAAGAATGATGGAACTTAAAGGAAGTGTGTTGATGACAAAACAACATAATGATAAAGTATAGACATCTTATCTTCAGACTTTATGATATATTAGATGAGTTGCATGAATCTTGTACTTTATCTTAAATAGATTTGAAAAGTGGATATCATCATATTATGATGGGGAGGGGGGGAATGACGAATGAAAAACTATGTTTAAGACTAAGCATGGTTTATATAATTGGTTAGTCATGTCTTTTGGACTTTCAAATATGATTGATGAATAATGTGTTGCACGTGTTTATTTATAAATTTATAGTTATGTATTTAGACTTTCAAATACACCTAGTATATTTATGATTGATGAATAATGTGTTGCACGCGTTTATTTATAAATTTATAGTTATGTATTTTAATGATATCTTAATCTATAGAAAGAATTTGAATGAGCATATTAATCATTTGAGTAATATACTTGATATGTTGAATAAAAACTAATAGTATAATAATCTTAAGAAGTGTATATTTTATATATAAAAAAATTGTGTTTCTTGTATATGTTATAATTGCACAGGTATTGAGATAGATGAGGAGAAAATTAAGGTCATCCAAGATTAACCAACATCTAAATTTATGATTAAAGTAAGAAGTTTTCATAGATTGGCTAACTTTAGGATATTAGAGATATGGAGCACTACCTTTAGCCTAAGGAATTTTTCTTTCTTGGCCATTGAATCTCGAATCTCTTCTTTGGCCATTGGATCTTCATAACATTTTGGTAGACTTTTATATATCTTAATTAATTATGGATTTTGAAACAACCAATATCCCTAATAAAGGTTGTGTACAACCAATATTCTCAATAGTAGTTATGTTCAAACTATGTTATCTCCCTAATAATTTCTTAACTTGTGTCATTTTCTCAAAATTCTTATTAAATTATATTAAAATGATATAAAAAACCTAGAGAAACAACCATTTTGTCAATCTAATACTGAAAAATAATTGGTATATGTGCGTTGAAGCTTCATAGTGATTGAAAAGCGACTTAAATTATAGGTCCAGAGGTTATATGCAAACTAGAAGCATTTTATATTTTGCCATAACATAAATAAGAAAAGAGAGGATATCTTAAAAAATATAGAGAAATAAGTTGATTTATAAGAAACTCTTATAAAGATAAGGAAGAAACCAATGCGTTATGAAAAAAAATAATATAAAAACACAATGAAAATCCTTTAAAAAAAAGAATCTCTTAATGATGAAGTAAAAAAACTTCAGATAGAAAATTGGATTTTTCATGGTTGCATCATGGATTTTTGTTGTGATTGAGGTTGACCACGAGTCTATGGCTTTCCTACAAAACAAGTTTCCTATTGGAATATGAATCATTTGATGCTTAAGTCAACAAGTGAAAGAGGAGTGTAGTTTGTTTTATAACTTGTTTTAGTCCAAGTTTCCAAAAAGAAAATAAAAAACAATGTTTTAGGCCATAAATAATTATTCTCGAAAAATGAGATTTTTCAAAGGAAAAACTGAGCTATCGTGTCAAAAATTGAGTTTTTTAAAACAATCAGTAAAAACCAACATTTTCAGTTCAAAACCGCCTTCACCATGTCAACATCGGTCAAGATTGTTCTATTGAAGTTAAACTTTTCATTTTACAATCAAAATCAGGTTTATTGCTAAATTTGGCCTAACCTCTTTTTTTTTTTTTTTTGTTAAATTTGGCCTAACCTCTTTTTTTTTTGTAGTCAAAACCAAGTTTATCATGTCAAAATTGATCAAAATGATTTAATTTGGTTAAATTCATCATTTTGTGGTTAAAGTATTTTTAATTGAAAAAAAACTCTAGTGGTCAAAATTTATTTTTGATAGTCAAAATGGACTTTCTATGTGTATTGAAAATTATTATTATTAACGTAGCAAGGTAGTGCAATGAGATATGATTAATCATATCCCATTAGTTATGGATGAGCGATACACTAGCTATAAAGCACATTTCATTTTCTCTTCTTAAAAAATTTAAGAGTAAACTTCAATTCTTTCTCCATTATCAAATTTTTCACTTTTATTTGCTTTAAGAAAATCTAAGGTCATTAAATAGAAAGAAAATAAAGAAAAAGGGAACAAATTATAGTCATTACATTCTATCACCTAATCGTCCTAACCATTTATTCATAGAGTAAATATAGGCTCACCCATACTCGATAATAGTCTAGAAAAAACAGAATTGGTAGATCCATCATTTCTAAACATTGATTTAAAGGCCAAAATAGGTTCATTCGCACCAGATCAGAACCTAAACAAATTACAATGTTTGATTTGGTTTGAAATAATTCAAATCTATATTATTAGATCAAATCCAAAGTGATCTAAATTGTTATATCAAGCAAGCTCATGGGTCTACCATAAACTAACTCATATCAAACCTCAATCCATATCTCTTCTTCTTTCCCCAATCAACAGTTAAACTAGTCATCGGTTCTCCTTTGTTCAACCATCAAACACCTCAAAACTACCAAATGCAGATTCCTTCCTCTTCTTAACCAAAACCTAAGGCATCTTCATCATCAATGACATTACTAATAACTAAAAAAAATTAAGAAAATCATTTAGCAAAACTGAATTTCCTCACTACCAATCCTACTCTCTAGTTGGTTGTGAGATACATGACCATTAATAGTAGATAAATGAGACTGGGATCGTTCTAGTAAATCTATCTACATGCCAAAACCTCATAGGATGGTCAACAATAGTGGCACGTAAGGCTCATATGCCGAGTGAACATTATAAAGGAAAAACAGTAATTTCATAACTTGACCTATAACATTTTAGTGATTTTTAAATCTATTTATGTATTTGTTTTTTTTTTTATTTAAAAAATAATTACATTTGTATGCATATTTATGCATACTCGATTGAATAAAGTGTCTACGACACTTTGAAGCATGCCAAACCCAAAGAGTTCTGAGATTGCCGGGGAATTTTAAAGAGAAATAAGGATTGTTAATTTTCCATGATGGAACCGAGAGGGCAAAATTATGGTTTGGTTTTTTAGGATTATCTAATACAAGAGTTGGTTCTGGTGTTTACTGAATTGAAGCTTAAATGATTGATCGACCATTGACTTACATGACTTATAACTTAATTTATTATTGTCATATATGATTACCTAATAATTTATTGACTGATTATGTACAACACTTCTTTGAAAAATATTTGGCCAGGTAAAATCCTAAATTCTTTATTATAATTATGAATGTATAATTTAAATTATAATATGAGAGCATTTGATGAATATCGATCAATATCAGTTGCACGTGTCGATTCCTAATATGAGATGACTTGGTGAATATTGATTGCTTGATTATTTTTGTATTATAACTATCGATATGAGATCAATTTTGAGGATTGTCAAATTGATTTCAAAACTTATGTTTTTTTATCAGTTCACCTATGAGCGATTTGTTTTTGACTAATCATCTACTAAATGTTATGTTTAATTGATTCATCTATGAATGGTTTATTTTGACTAGTTGGTTTTAAAACTTGTATTTTTTTTAATTGCTTTACCTATGAGCGGACATTTTTTACTAGTCCTTTTTAAAACCTTTTGTTTAATTGGTTCACCTATATCCAATTCGTTTTAACCATTTGATTTTAGAACTTGTGTTTTATGATCACTTTATCCATGAATGGTTTGTTTTTTACCAATTCTTTTTAAAATATTTTGTTTACGTAGTCCACCCTTAAGTGGTTCATTTTAACTAATTGATATGAAAACTTGTGTTTCCTGATCAATTCATCAATGAATGGTTTGTTTTGTATCGATCCTTTTTAAAATATCGTGTTTAATTAGTCCACCCATGAATAATTTATTTTGATCAATTAATTCCAAAAATTGTGCTTCTATGATCGGTTCATATATGGGCGACTTGTTTATAATCTATCCCCTTTTAAACTTGTGTTTTCTAATTGATTCATCATTGACAATTTGTCATTTACCAATGATTTGAAAATGTATTTTCCTTATCATATTTTTATATACATATTTTCCTTTTACATAATGATGTGTTGCATGTTATATATAATGAAAATAATAAAAATCCTTCACGGATGGTTGGCGAATAAAGATGATATTTTATGTGTAGTTTATGTCTGATTCCATTAGGTTTGACATTTCACCTTATGTTAAAAGGCTGATGAAAACCAATAACTTCATCATTCATGTCAATAATTGGAATCTTATTTGCTTATTTGCTTATATGTTTATTTTATTGTGTATTTTATCAAGTCATAAGGCCACCATCTTTTTAAGAAAAGGATTCTTTTGTGCCATTTTATTTTATTTTATTTTATTTCACTCTTTTTTTAGTATATGTATTATAATTAGGGATCTTTTTTATGATTAATTTGTGTATTATAGCTGGCTTTAGGCTAAACATTGATAGGGTATTGTTTGTTGAGTTCATCTTCCCTCCACATAACCTCCCCTTTACCTAGACTCTATTAGATTAGTTATTAGGTTTCCGGGACCACTAACTTTAAGGTGGCAACTTCTTTATTTAATTATGTGACGTGTGATCATTATTTATCTCATTTCATGGGGGGATCTTTGTCCAAAACACCATCAGACGAGCGTGCAAGAATTAGAGTAAAGTCATAGCCAATAATATTGTGTATGCAAAAAAAAATACAAAGGAGATATTCATTGTAAGAGAAAGTGTTTATGCTCTATGGCATGATATGCTTTTATAGTCTACAATGGCATGGGCTTTAACTGTTTTTTATATTTGACTTTTATAACTTAGGCCTAGAGTGACATATCTAGTTTTGTAAGGTTGTATGTTGGACTTGTATTCCTAGGAATTGTTATGTCACCGTACTTTGTGACTAGGTGTATCTATACATTAAATCCCTTACTTTGTAATAAAAGAAAATACACTTATGAAAAATTAAATCACGTTTCATGCTTTTTTGGATTATGTGTTATGCTTTTTTGGGTTAATCTACCATACATCATAATGGCTAACTGTTGTGGATATGTAATTAGTATTTAAAAGTGTATTTTTATCAAGGTTTTATATCATTATTTTGCACTTGAAATATCAATAACTCAATTAAAGCATGTTTTATAATAAAATATCTAATAATATAAGATACCTTTAATTTATGGTAAATGTTCATCTTAAATACAAACCTATATATAAATTAAGGGATTGATTGAGGAGTTTAACTACTGAAATTAAGAAAACAAAAAAGGGGTTAGGATTAGAAAAGACATGTTGGTTCAGTTCAAACTGGAATACTTTTTGGTTATATGGATCATAACTGGAGCTATAGAACAAACGATTCATTTAGATTTCCAGAACTCGAGTTATGAGCCAAACACTAAACAGTGTTTGAGCTGTAGGACAGATTTAGACTTCTCTAGTGTTTGAGCTGTATGACAGATTTAGACTTCTCCATTGTTGCTACAATTTGAACTTAAAAAGGTATTTTTGAATCTTGGACTATTCATGAAAGTTTTAGGCGTTTTTGAATCCATATAAAGCAGACCTAATGTTGGACTTGTATTCCTAGGAATTGTTATGTCATCGTACTTTGTGACTAGGTGTATTTATACATTAAATTCCTTACTTTGTAATAAAAAAATAAATTTATAAAAAATTAAATCATGTTTCATGCTTTTTTGGATTATGTGTTATGCTTTTTTGGGTTAATATACCATACATCATAATGGCTAACTGTTATGAATATGTAATTAGTACTTAAAAGTGTATTTTTATAAAGGTTTTATATCATTATTTTGCACTGAAAATATCAATAACTCATTTAGAATATGTTTTATAATAACATATTTAATAATATAAGATACCTTTAATTTATAGTAAATGTTCATATTAAATGTAGGCTTATACATAAATTAAGGGATTGATTGATGAGTTAATAATATAAGATACCTTTAATTTATAGTAAATGTTCATCTTAAATGTGGGCTTATACATAAATTAAAGGATTGATTGATGAGTTTAACTACTGAAATTAAGAAAATAAAAAGGGGGCTAAGATTAGAAAAGAGATGTTAGTTCAGTTCAAACTAGAACACCATTCGGTTATTAAATCATAACTAGAGCTATAGAACTTGGATTTAGGTATGTTTTATATGGATTCAAAAACACCTAAAACTTTCATGAATAATCCAAGATTCAAAAATGCCTTTTCAAGTTCAAATTGTAGCAACAACGGAAAAGTTTCAATCTATCCTACAACTCAGAGACTGTTTACTGTTTAGCTTATAACTCGAGTTCTAGAAGTCTAAATGCACTGAATTTTTTTATTGGAAAGCTGAGATAATTTCTTAGAACTTTCATGAAGGCAAGCTATTCAAATTTTGATGTTAGCAATGATGTTTTGTTCAGACAAGAAGATAAGGATTGTCGTCAAATCAAGATGTGACCACCCACTCAACAATTAGTTAATAAATCAATAGTTTTAAATTTTAGCCTATAAAAGGAGGCATTTCTCATGTATTTAGGCATCTTGGTTTTCAAATCAAGATCATTTCTTTACTTGCTTTTTTTTCTTTGAAGTTTTAATGTTCTAGTTTTATTTCATGTTATAGTTTCATTAATTTATTGTTTATGACTTTTATTTCCTTTCATTTCCTTTACTATACTTATATAATTATGTTTTCCTCTTGTTTATTTATGTTTCTCTTCTTCATTATGTTTAGCTAAGTTTATTATATCAAGGTGAAAAGGTTTCACTAATGCTGTTAAGATAAGTATAGTATAAACTCAATATGGACTTTAATGATTATATCCTAAACAACTTTCTATTAACATGTCTTATCATTTTTATCTTATTAATTCTTAATACCTTGCTTGTTAAATGGTTAATTTAGATTTGTGTTGTAAAACACTTGGTATAATAAATGCTTGGCTCTTTTATAATCAATCGTATGGTATAACCTTCTTACATCTCAAAGTCCTCCTCCTCGTCCTCCTCCTCATCATCATCATCATTATTATTATTTGTAATTTATATAGTTCACCTCCTTATGGTTTGAACCCGATCTTGTTGAGTTATTTATTACTTCGACATTTCTACACTTAGAAGAAGACATTAATCTTTTAATTGTGTCAATATGGATAATAGGGTGTAGTAGTTGGTGTGAAAGCATGGTGTTGTCATGCATAAAAAAAGTTTATATGTGCCAAATAAGATTTGTATGTTAGGTTAGTGTTGGATGTCGAGTGTCCTTAGGCTGAATTCGGTCTAGAATTCTAGCCATTCAGGCTAACCAAATAACTAGAAAATTTACAGTTGTTTAGGCGTGGTCTAAACGATTTCAAGGCCAACTATTTAGGTTTGGGCTAAATAGTTGGAAATTTTTTTTTTAATCAAACAAAAACTAGGTGTTATCATTTGCTTATCAAGTCTTTTAAGTAGTTATGTTTGAAAAACTTTAACTGAAAAAAATATATATACTTATTATATAAATGTTGTCTTTGTTTGCATGAAAAATGTTATTGGCTATATTTGCATGAAAAAATTGACCTTAGTGGCTTTTGTCAACATGAGAGTCTTTTCTATAAGAAAGAGAGGATTTTATCAAGTTCTAGTAGAGAGCATTTTTATCTAGAAAATAAAAAGTTCTTTATCATCATCAAAAACATTATGTAAGGAGATGTTATATAGATATGTAGAGATTTGAATGAAGATCTTGATAAAGATTTTTCATGGAGCTATAGTGATTTCAATAGAGACATGAAGATCTCATTTTAAAGATTTTCATAGAGATATATTTAGAGACATGGAGATTTTTCATAGAGCCACTTAAGACATGAAAAAAGTTACTAGTTTTATTAACAAAGTTTAAAAAATAAAGATATAATTTTAAAAATTATTTAATCTTTAATAGTGAATCATAAGGATTTTTTCTTATTTGTTCATGTTGAATCTTCTTCTTCATAAATTGTTGAAGGTTTTCTCTAAAGATTAATCTTTTAATCTCATTTTTTAGGGCATAACATTCCTTAATGTCACAACAGTGGTCATAGTGAAAATGATAAAACTTGTTGTAAATTTTTTTATGTTCTTGTCAATATTTATTGGAGGTGGATGTTGTATGGAATCCTTTCCTTGAATGATCATACATGTTAGTACATTTCATTTAGTGGTAAAAGGTGTTATTAAAAGCTTATAGAATGCTAGGCGATCATGAAAACAAAAACAAAGAAATCAAAGGAGATCATATTTTATTTATATTGTATCCGAGATGAATCTTGTATATTCCCACCCTTCAACTTCTCTAGACTATACTTTTCTTTTGAGTATTTTACGCAATTAATTTACCCTTTAAAATCCATATCAAGTATTCATTTTTTGAGAGGACATGCATTATGAACAAATAAAAAAAAGAGATAAAAGATAAAAGATAGTCGAATTCTTTTTTCTTTTCCATACCCTTAATATGGTGCTATTTTTAGATGATAACTTGGTATGAGATTAATTATGGTATAAAGATTCTGTTATTTACAAATAAGAGTATCTTTGTGTGATGACACTTGTTTTTTCTGCTCGAATTAAATTCTCATTGTTTGTTTTACATTAAGAAGAATCTTGCTAAAGAATTTATATGTGTTCTTATAATGAATAGTTATAGATTCGAAGAATTTTGTTCAAATAGGTTTTTTGTGTGCTTTATAGGGTTTATATTGATTTTAAATGATGAATTAGTTTTACTTGGTTTTGAGATTCATTTAATTTCATTTTATCTATGTAGCAAGGAAAGTAGATGAATTTAATCTATGATATATTGAAATTTAGCTAAAATGAGAGAAAAGTAGTACGAGAGAGAGAGAAAGAGAGAAATGTTAATTAGATAGTTTGATTGATTAATTAATTACGCACCTAAGGATGAAGGTGACTATGAAGAGAGAAAACAAAAAAAACTAGTTTTATTATAGTCAATTGCCCAAGATGATTATAACACTCAAGATTCTAATGATGTATATGATATTTTTCTTTTTTATTCTTTTTCTTCTTCTTTCATTTTTTTTGTTTTTAGTTCTTTGATGTTTCACTAGCTTGCAGCATTAATTCTAGTTCTTCTTTCACTTTTCTTCATGTTTATATTTGGGAATGTTATTGCATGTTTTGTTCTTGGATTAGAAAAATCTCTTCAATTTAAGAGAAATAGATATACCATGTTTAATCATTGAAGATCACAAAAATAAAATTAATGGCATGAAAAATAAAACTTCAATTGAATTTAGTAGTTGTCATTTGATAATTTCAATTGATTGAATTTATGAAAAGTATTTTTCTATTTTATTAATTTTGGAAATTGTTTGTTTGTTGGATAATGATACCTAATAGTAATTATATAAACCAAAGTTGAACTCAAATTAAAAATAATATAAGCAAATAGTAATTTCATTGATTATGATAAACAAATAAATAAATAAGATATTTCAACATAAATATCATCAAAAAAACAATACTTGAAAATAAGTGAAAAAGTTAACAAAAAAATACGGGCAAATCTTGAAATTCAAAATATAATTTGGAGTATAAATGCTGCTACTCGTGAAAAAGGAATTAAAGTGAATGTTTTGCAAGAAACCTCAAGAATAAATAATGCTTACATTTTATCACACAATTAAATATATATATATATATATTCTATGCATCACATAAGAGACTAAAATGAAATTTCCTATATATTTTCATCTTTTTTTCCACAAATACGATCCTCTTTTAGTGGCTACTAGCTAGCTGAAATGCACTCGAATGCGGGCTGGATAGGCATTGTCAACTTGTTTTAGCATCCAAGAAATTATTAATAATGAATTGAAAAATTGATGCATTGGTTTAATAACTTTAATTGAAAATCACATACCTTAGTAAAATATTAAAAAGAGTTGTTAATGGGATGATATTCACCCCTTAAAACAAGGGGGAACAAATAGGTCTCTTTTATTTTTTTATTTAGATTTAAATACATTATAAAAAAATTAATATTATATTTCAATTATTATTTAATTTTTTTCATGTTCTTCAAATAATATTGTAGGCATTTAGGAGAATATTAAGGTGTTTTTCCAATTATTATATTAATAATATAAATAAAAAAATAATGAATATTTAATTAACATAAAATTTATATTTTGATATATAATATTATTACGTTTTTTCTCCAATCATATACAAAATTTTGAGAATTTATTTTAATATTTTATTTAATTTTTTTTTTAAGATCAGAATGAATTTTTATTTAAAAAACAATGCTTGAAATTTACAAAATTTCTCAACATTTGATTCGGCCTCAGTTCTATGAGTATTTTTTTAATAATAGAAAAAAATTTGATCTTTCTATAGTATTAAATGAGCGAATGAATCTAGTTAAAACTATTAGCTCTAAAAAAGTAGAAGGAAAGAGCCATAAGCCTCCGTCCAGTTAGGGTATATTTGTTAACGTAATTCAAACTGCATTTTAAAGTTTTTTTTTATTTTAATATATTTTTAATTAAAAAACAGCACATCACATTACCGAACACTTGATCCACAATTGAACTGAGCATAGATGTTATAGTCGGCCTAAAAGTTTCCGGCGATAAGCCCAAAGGACTGAACTTATCTCAACCCATAAGACCCATCGCACGAAGCTTTACCCATAACCGGAACTTCATTTCCTCGGACATGGGCCGGGGACTTTCCTGGGTCTCAAATCATGACCCCTATATAAACGTAAACAATTTTCTTTTCACAACTGGAAAACAAACCACCGACTCTTCAGTTTCTCACTTACCATTCAATGTTTACCTCTCTCCAGGTATTCTCTCTCTGATTCTTGCTTGTCTTTTTTTTTTTTCTTGTTTAGTGCATTTGATTGATTGGATTAGCTTCAGTTTAGTTCCTTAGGGTTTCGTTTGGCGTTTTAATTATTATTTGGTTAAAGTAGTCTTCAAATTCTCAATTGTCTTACAGTATTGTGGAGATGAAAGAAAGGAATAGTAGTAGTTCGACGCTGAGACGAATTTTAGTTAATTGTGCTGCCCAGGTTTGTTTTGTTTAGAAGATACAAGTTTGATTTATAGCACGGTTTTGGTTTCTTTGATAGAAGTGAAGGAAGTGTTCTTTTTGTAGGCAAAAGAATACGGAGGCTGTGTTGCGGCAAAGGTTCCGGAAATTGAGCGGGATATGTGTTTGAAAGAATTTCTTGCTCTAAAGAATTGCATGCAGAATACCGTATGAAACTCAAATTTTTCAAGAAAATGAAAACATTCTTGTTTTTCCAATTTTTCCAAGGATCTGATCAGATTTTTGTATTTCCTTTTGCTTGGCAGATTAGAGGAAAGGCTTGAGGTTCTCTATCTTGGATATTTTGTGGGCAGATACTGAATAATGCAAGCGTAAGTTTAATAGCTTCAATTTGAGAGCTGAAGGATTTGGTTTGGTTATGTCTGGAAAAGCATCCATCTCGCAGCTTAGTGTTAGTTCAAGTGGGTCTGCAGGGTTGTCACATGTTTATATTCAGCACCCTCCTTTACGATGTAATGTTCCAGGATCAAGGGGTTTATTTTATGATGATGGGAATAAGCTATTATGCTCCCCCACATCTGATCAGGTAATCTGATGTTAAAATCAATTATTCAAAGTTCGTTTGCATTATCATGATTTTTTTAAAGTGATTGTAGGTTATTTGTTTCAAAATTGATTTGTTTGTCTTTAATTCAGGTTTTTTCATGGAAAGTTGCTCCCTTTGATCCTCTTGTTGCACCTACCTCTGATTTGATAAGTGAAGGTCCTATCCTATCTATTCGGTATTCTTTAGATGCGAAGATCATAGCAATCCAGAGAACCAGTCAAGAGATCCAGTTTTTTCACAGGGAAACTGGACAAAACTTTTATCACAAATGTAAGCCAGAGTCAGAGAGCATACTAGGGTTTTTTTGGACTGATTGTCCACGGTGCCATTTTGTACTAGTAAAGACCAGGTAAGAAGAAGCTTTTATTTTGTTCTATGTGGCTTTTAAAAAATGTTAAGCATTTTTGTTGGTCTTCGATTTGTTTGCTCTTCAATGTGTTTATTTGCCTTAAATTCTTGCTGAGGCAAAAAAAGAAGGAATCAATTGAAACTTGGGTCTTGTGAGAAGGAAATGGATTTTGTCTTTATGTTCTATTTGAACCTCTATCCAAAAAGTTCTTCAAGAGTTTCAACTTTCGAATCTACCCTGATCCTATCTTGATTCCTACACCTCGCCACCTCAGCTAATGGCTGAAAGATGGTCATTTTTCCTAGTTAGGCTTTTAACCTAGTCTGATTTATACTTGTGACGATAGATGACTTGCTTCATGTATTTTTCTTGGATAATGAGTTCGTTTTGAATATAATAATAATTACCTGGTACTTGCATATCCTCAGAAAATTTCCATACCTCACTTTCTGCACATTTTATGGGTTTGTTACAGCTGAGATTGGGAAATTCTGTTTTCCAATATACTAAAGATTGAGATCTTCATTGCAGAATTCTCTCATATACATAGAAGACCCCTGAATATGATTCTGAGTTTTATCTATATTAGGGGTGTTGTATGTCATGGAGATTTCTGCACATGGCCATCTGTTAAAAAAAATGAAGAAGAAGAAAAAAAAGGAATAGAAAGTTTCTATAGTAATAGCTTCTGTAGTAACACTCCTATTTGATTTTCTCCAGACTTGATTCAATCTTTTTTATGCCATTAAGATCTTCCATTTTGATTTCGCTAAAATGAAGTCTTAATCACAGTGGGCTGGATTTGCTTGTCTTTGATGCTGAATCAAAATCATTTCAATTGGTAGATACAAGGAAATCGAATGTGAGCTGGTATGTATATACACACGAGAGTCGCTTGGTTCTTCTTGCTTCAGGAATGCAATGCAAGACCTTCAGTGGATTTCAGGTATGCCAAGAATTTTCATCACTGGCTTCAACTTTCATTGGTTCCTGGCTGAATTTGTTGGGCTGTACACTTGTACATAACATTTCTGGAAATTAAAATCAAGCATACTGCCTTGATTTCATGGGCAATGATTTCTGGAAAAGAATGTCAAGAAGATGCTAGCTTATTCATATCTTAGGACATGTACAAGAAGAGCTTATAGAATTGTTGATGTTTTGAGATTCTATCAGTTAAAGCTCATTGATGATTGTGGGCATCTTCTTTAGTTGAAGCTTCTTCTGAAACTCTAACAACATTATATTTTATTTTGTTCAGCTTTCATCTGCGGGGATCGTTTGCTTGCCAAAGTTTGAGATGGTAATGGCAAAATCTGAGGCTAACAGTAAGCCTGTCCTAGCAGCTGAAGATGTCTATATTGCAACCATGTAGGTTTTTTGGTAGTTTGATTGCTATTAGATTAATACATATAACTTGGTCATCTACATTGTTCACCAAGAAAAGAATGATTTTTTCGCTTATACTAATGTTAAAAAATCTCAACATTGTCAGCTATGGGAGGATATACTGCTTGCAAATTGATAGAGTTGCAATGCTACTTCACTCATATAGGTTTTATCAAGATGCTGTTGTGCAGCAGGTAATTCCTTTCTCTAATTTCCTTTTCTCTGTTACTGATAACCTTGGATATTGCTTATTGTTATGACAATTTTTTGGGAATAATAATTGGGTTATCTTAATTTCACCTAATTTGCATTGAAGAACAGAACTGATCAAAGTAGAATTTTGGAGGTAACTATAGAGTTGAGGAGCATATGCTTTGTTGCACTCTATTAAATATGTGAAAGATTGAACTTGGGACTTTTCTGTGAATTATCAGTTGCTTGCATGAGTGTACCAGCACTTGACTTGGTCCTGTTTAATGCTTGGGTACCTTTTCATGGATCATAGCATTCAAATAGTGATGGCCAACTTTTTGAAAAACTCAACTCATCCAGCTATTTTGTTGCATCATCATGTCAACTAAGTACTAGACTTGCTACAAAATCAATACACAAATCAGTTTCTAGAATTGAAATGGTAATGTGCCTTTTTTGCAGGGTTCCTTGCCAATATATTCAAGCAAAATTGCTGTTAGTGTGGTTGATAATGTACTTCTTATCCATCAAGTGGACACAAAGGTTGTTATACTCTATGACATATTTGTAGATTCTCGAGCACCCATTTCTGCTCCACTGCCTCTACTGTTTAGGGGGTTCCCCAGGTCTAATGCTTCCTCTTCTCGATCCACCGTAAAAGATGGTGAAAGTCCGGAGGCCAACATAAGTGATTTTGAATCAAACATTTATGGAGATGACTGGACATTTCTGATTCCTGACCTTACATGCAATGTTTCCAATAAGCAGTTATGGAAAATCCATTTAGACTTGGAGGCAAGTTAAATCAGTTTGATGATGAATATATATATATATATTTTCATGTGTTATCTTGCAATTAGATTCTTTTGGTTGCAGGCAATTTCTGCATGTAGCTCTGAAGTTCCATCAGTGCTTGAGTTCTTGCAACATAGGAAGTTGGAAGCTAGTAAGGTGGAAGCCTTTCTTACATTTTGATAAGCTCATTGGTTTTTATAAGGGACATGTAAGAAATTGTGTTTCCCAAAGAACATGATAAGTGATTTTGAAAAGAATAACATATATGAGAATCACTTAAAGAGAAATAAATTGGATATATCTTTCATGCCTTGTGAAATTCATTCAACGGCCTTTCTTAAATATGTGCTCTTACTTATTTGCTGGAGTTAATTGTTGTGTTTCAGTCTAAGCAGCTGTGCTTGGCAATTACACACAACCTTATCTTGGAAAGGAGACCGGTCTTAATGGTTTCCAAGGCAATAGAAGTACTGATTGCGTCTTACTCCCAGTCACTCAAAACAGGAAGTTATCTCCAAGGAATTAAAGGTGAGAAAACCTCACATTCTTGTGGGACACAGATTGTTAAACCAAGATTTGGTGCCAATTCATCTATAGGAGAATTTTATTGACATGGAACATCTACCAAATGCCAATCTAGTGCCTTAGTTGACAATGAATCTCTGAATAGATCTTTATATTTTTCTATGTCAGACACTGAAGACAATGTCCAATTCAAATCACTAAAGACAAACCGAAAAGTGAACAAGGAAAAATTATCAGGTGGTGCTGAGAGTTCTAGCACTGAAGTTCACACATCATCTTCACAATCTCAGCATCGTAGACCAACTAACAGCCCATTAAATGCTAGTGTTTCTGAAAGGCAAGAGTCTCAAGTTACTTCTCCATCAATTTCACCTGATGAGATGTATAGCCTTGTGTTTGCTCCAGTTGAGGAAGAGATGGTGGGAGACTCATCTTACTTCGTTGCCATCATTGTTGAGTTCCTTCGTAGGTATGTCAATTTTATATTTGATTCACGGCTCTGCAATGTTTCTAGGCTTGGACTCTTACATGTGTTCCTAATGATATTCTATTTTAATCAACCTTCGCTTTTGTGCTTGTGCAAATCTACTTTACAATATGGAAGTGAAGAACTTTAAGCCACTCTGGTTTTGCAGCTGTTGTGTTACCAAGACTTTCAGGCACAACATGAAAGAAAGACACTTCCCCTTGCCTAGTATGGGCGAGCTCCTGTTATATACATATATATAAAGAATTAAATTGAAATGAATAGTGGAGTTTAGCACTAATGCAGGTATATTTGCTATTATTATATTATAGAATACGTAAAAAATTGTTGACTTAGTATCAATTTCTCATATGGACCAGTCCAGAAAACAGTCAAATTGCTGGCTCTCTTTCATCCGTTGGACTGGGTAACTTTGGTTTCTCAAGTTCTGTTATTAAAATGATTCATGTACCTATCAGGTAACTTGTGCCAGGAAAGTGACTGGAAAAGATGAACTTGGAGAGTATTTAGGAAATGTTGATATTGTTTTTTTATTTCTTTTTATCGTGCATGTGTTCATAACTGCTTGTGTATATTAGGTTCACGCACAATGACATGTTTGTTTCCAATGTTGCAGTGCAAGTTCAGTAAAGAAAAAAGTTCAACCAAACATCTATGTGTTGGCAATACAACTTCTAGCATGCAATGAGCGATATGCAGAACTCTCACTGTTCATCATAAACAAGGTTTTGAAAAATTGCCTAAAATGTGCTTATGAAGTAATGAAATCTCCTGGATAGTAATGAAAGCTCTCTATTTTATTTTTTAGCCTTTTTTTGTCTTAACAAGTGCAACTATTTCATTACAGGTTCTTCCACCCTCAAAAGAAGTTGCAATGCAGCTCCTAGAATCAGGCCGTCAAAATTCCCAGGTTAGGAAGCTGGGTCTAGATATGCTGAGACAGCTCTCTTTGCATCATGACTACGTGTTGCAACTAGTGCAAGATGGATATTATCTTGAAGCCTTGCGTTATGCTAGGAAGCACAAGGTAATTTTTACACTACCATCTTGGGGTATAGATGTAAATATGATATTATATTTTTAACTTAACCAAGGTATCGATTTCTGCTAGATAAGTAGTTTTTCAAACCTTTGGTATAGATGCAGCACTTATTGTTGCAGTCATGATCATGCTATTTACATTATGTTCACTTTTAGGGTGCTTTTAGTGTTCAGTGAATCAATTATTGTGAGAATTTTTTTTGTTTGCTCTTTTTTATTGAGAAGATATGGTGTCATGCTGAATAAAATCTGCAGTGTATTTAACTGAACAAAGAGAATGTCTTTAGTTATTATTTTTCTTAAGCAATTTTATCTGAAACCACAATGTTAGATGGAATGAATTTTCAACGTCCTAACAAAACAACCCATTCATTGTCCAGGTTGTGACTGTCCGCGCCTCGTTGTTTCTGGAAGCTGCTTTGGCTTCTAATGATTCTCAACTCCTTGCTGCAGTGCTGAGATTCTTTTCAGATTTTACTCCAGGATTTACAACCACTTCCGACTGCCATACCTACAATCAGATTCTCAATGAGATGAACTCAGCTGTAGCTGTTTGAATGTCAACCTCGTATCCAGTTGTAACTCTTGAACGTTAGAACAACAATTACCAGAGGATATCGGCAGGAAATACTTTCATGTTTACCTTTTCTGTTGACCCTGCTTCTTTTTGTTTGAAACTTTGAGATGAAAGGGGTTTTGAATTTACAGTTTGATGCATATGCATAAGATTTCATACATGGCCAACAAGATTTTCTTGTACTCTCGTTTCTTTGGGTCTGAACTCTTTGAAGGTGTTCATATTTTGATGGATAGGGTGTCCAAAATCCAAATTAGGGCATTGGATACCTTTTGATTCCGTGTGGGGTAAAAATTGCTTTGACCTTGCATCCTCAGAGCAAGAGAAATGGTAGGAACTTGCAAGTATTGCTCCCTGGCCACTGTTCCAATGTTGGAGCTCATCACCAAAGAACCATTATAACAATCTTTGCTGAAGCAACTTCATTTTCAAGCTTCATCAACCAACTTGTAATTAGTTGAACTATCCAGCCATTGATGAAGCTCTCATTATATATCTAAGAGCATTCAAGCCTGTGCTTTGTCTTTGCTTGATCAAGATTTAATAATGATGATTGTTATTACAATTACGATCTCTCTAAAACTGATTGCATCTTTTTAAAAAGAAAAAGAAAACTGAAAGCATCTTTAAGTTAAGAGAGGAGAAAATGTTGGGGCCCATGCCTTTAGCTTATTCATGTTTTAATCCATACAAAGCAACATGATGCTTGCAATTCATTAAAGAGATAAAAAACCATGATGCTGAACATTTTATGTTTGTTGAAAATATACATTTTAGTCAGTTTTGTTCAAGTAATTGGGAACCAGATTTCATTCAAACATACAGAGATAAGACTGCTCTCATGGCATAATCCACCATCCTTTCCATCAATTTCGTAATGGAAAAAAATAATTATGTTCAGGCCATAGCGTTGATTATATAGTAAAAAACTTGAACCCTAGTCCATCTCTTCTTCTTCTTTCTCACATGTGCACCCTCCTCCTCTCTCTGTTATTGCTATTGCTATTGCTATTGCTATTGCTACTCTCTTTCCGTTAGTATGCACTGCATCTTACCCAAATTTTTGTTTCGTCATCACAAAGTACAAAAAAAAAACTTGTTTCTTATTTCTTTTTGCTCTTTAAACAATTGAAGATGTGCCTTATACGTTTTCTTTTTCATGGACCCCTAGCTAGTCCCACCACTCATACACTAAAGTATTAATGTATATAAAGATGGGGATGATATTATCTGGATTTATGCTTGCTTCCATCTATCAGTAATGATTTCTAAGCAAAGTAGAAGCAAGCAATGTTGCAACAAATGATATGATACATAGCTCAGCAAAAGGTTCATAATTAATTTGGGAATCTTTTTCTCTTTATGGTCAACCTCTTTATATTTGGGATGACAAAATTTATTATAAAGCTTTACATGAATAATTACGTGTTTTGTCGTTTCTCCAGGTGAGGACCATCTCCATTTTTCGTTTCTTATCTAGCTAACTAATTTGTGGTCTTGTTCCTTAAACAAAGAAGACAGTACTGCCGAGGTCCTATTCTCCGTTGTAGCATGGCCGCATTGAGCACTAACCCCATGAATATCTGACAGTGAAAAAAAAGATTAATCACAGTACTGCTGATGGAGAAACCCGATTAAATTGGACACCTCCGACTAGTGGAGGAGTCCAGACAATATATGTAATGCAAGCCAAAATGCGAAATATAATAAGAAAATTGAGAAAGAGGAAGATAATAAACATTTTCTGATGTTATTAAATCAGTAATTTAAGTCCTTTGATGTTGTCCTGGAGAGCTTGCTATTGAATTTCCATGCCCACCCCTTGAAGATAATAACATTTTTTTTATGAAAGACCGAGTGATCTTGATGACAGGTTCCATGCATGAAGTCTCTTTTTCCTTCCATATTGTCGTGCATGGAACCATTTTGTAGGTAAACTGTAAGAGTATCCAATGATGATAGCTCGCATTCTGCTTAGAATGAGATGTTTCGTTTTCTTTGTTTTTTTTTTTTTTAATTTCTGTTTCCTCTTGGATTAAGTTCAGCCGAAGCAACTGGAACGTGTATGAAATGTTGACCACTCAAGAATCAAGAAGATGATGATAGCCACCTAATGCCATATATGTTTCCCTTTTATAGATCATTTGATAAAGATGGTTTTCGGGTGATAGAGATGGAAAAGCTTGCGATCCCTTTATTTGTTAATGCCAACTTTATTATTATTTATATTAATATTAATAATATTATTATTACTTAGTGGTTTTCAATGCGAATTGAAATTGACATTAGTTCATTGAAAAGGATTGTTAGGTAAGAACAAATAATGAGGCATTACTTGAGGATTATTGCCTAATAAAAATAAATTGTGGAAACATAGCCTCCAAGGCCTGATATTGTATGATATGTTGTGCTTTTTTTGCTATATATATATATATATATAGAACCACGCAACTTCTTGTTTAGCTGCAATTAAAATGATTATGCCAATGCTTGTTTTGTGCTGAATCATCCATCATGTCTACCGCATTATGCCACTGCTTATCATGCTACCTTTTGGTGTCAAATGGGAGCGATTTGATAACAAATAATGGCAGGAAAAAAAATTGAAGAGATAAACAGAATCTATAATGGTTCTGTTATTTAAAGCCTCCTCCGCTGCATAGAGATCCTTACTATATTCGATGATGGTTACATAAGGGATATAAATTCTAAAATCCCAAGAATTCAACACACTCTATTCTTACTATCTCACTATTTAAACAAGAATAATGCAAGCTTTCCTTCCTTAATTCTCCAAATAAATGTTGTGCATAAGAGCAATTAGAGTCTTAAAGTGATAAACGGAGGAGCTCAATTCACAACTCGTTAGCTACGGAATCATGAAATTTGGTATCAAACATGTAGCTTATATAATAAGAGCTTAGTCAATTTTAATTAACTTTTTAAACTTATTGTTTAGATCATAAAATTGAAATAACTTAATAAAAAATTTATAAAGATTTTTTTGAAAAAAAATCAATATTAAATGATCAAAACTTAAAAGAAAATACATAAAAAAAATAAAAAATATCAATCTGCGTTAACTTTTTAAACTTATAACTCGAGTTATTAAATCATAAGCATTCACAAAACCCAATTAACAACCAATCGAATATTAAATGTTGAAACTGAAAAGAGAATTTCAATTATAAAAAAGGATTCTCAACAAAAAAAAATAAAAAAATGAGAATCAAAACTACAATAAAAAATAAAATTTATTTTTTATTGAAAGGTGAAATTAAAAAGAAAAATTAATTTACCGAAAGGACCTAAAAAGTATAAAAATAAGGATCAAAATTTAAAAAATATTTTTTTTTATTGAATGCTGAAATTGAAAGGAGAAATAAATTTAACCAAAGGATTAAAAAAAAATAATAAGGATCATATTGAAAAAAAATAACATATTACAAATTAGAATTGAAAGATAAAATACCAAATGTTTTTAACATCCACCTTTTGTTTTTAATAATATTTTATATTTATTAAAATATCAAATTATCCTTCAACTAAGTTAATAATAACAAAAACACCAATATGAAAACATGAAAAAACTCTTGGATACTAGGTTATAATTTATTTATTTCAAAGATATTTTAATCATTTCATTATTCTTTTAAAATATAAAAATACTTATTTGTTCCTTGTCACTTGATAATGACTAATAGATCTTATGAAAAGATTTCAATGCCCCTAATAGCTACTTCAATGATTTTAATTGAGAAAGAAAAAACCATCATCATATTATTTCCATTAATAGGAATGTTTTTGTTAATGTTTTTGTTATCTTGACCTCTTTCTTATAAATAAAACATGCACATGCATTCACATGCCCCAACATACATGTATGTGTTATAATATAAACTTATGCACACACTTCAACCAATTAATTCATGTCATATCACAATAGTTTCCACTTTAACTTGAATTATATTAAATTATATAAATAAGGTATCTCTATCTTATACTTAATAATGTTTGCACTTTTTTTTATTAATAGGAGCACACCATTCTTTCAATGTTAATAAAAGAGGTAATGACTTAATGCTTAAACTTTTTTAATCCATTCACATAATCCTCTTTATTTGATTTCTTGAACTTTTCATAAAATATATATTTGTTTTTTCTCTAAAAATCCATCTTTCATCTTATAGACTCTCCTCCAACCCATAACATTCTTTTTATAGATAATTTAACTAATTCCTAAATTTTATCAATACACTTTGATTCATATCTTCTAACACAACTATCATCCATCTTTGTCTATCATCATTATGAATGGCTTTCTAAAAATAAAATGGATCTCCATTTCCTACCATCAATGTAAAAAAAAATCATGTCATCAAAGACATATTTTATAGGAATTTTCCTATCACATCTCTCTATCTACCTATAATTTTCCTATCACATCTCTCTCTACATAACAATATTATATTGCTTTAATGGTTGTTGTTCTAAATATACCATATCGTGTTGATTATTATTATTTTTTAACTACAACATCTTATTATCAAATTCCACTTGGATAGGTTGCATTCTTTTTAAATTCATTTTAGGCAATCCTAAATTATCTTTCTTCAATATATAGGATTAACCAAATTTCATATCATTATTGATAATCCTTTTATTTGCAACTAATCTTGAAGTTTGTAACCTTTAACATCTTGCTCTTTTTTATTTATGAAAGAGTTTGTAATCTTTAACACCTAACTCTTTGTTATGAAAAATAAAAATTTTACCAATAAATTGATTTAGCCATGAAAAACATGGCTAAATAAAAGAATGAAAGTAATAAGAGATGGGCTAGAAAAAATATAAAACAAAACAAGGATCATGCAAACTTAACCACCTCCAATGTTTACTTAAAAAAATGGTAAACAAATCAAGTAAAATATAAATTTATGAAAAAGAACTATAACTATGTAACCAAATCAATTTATCTATGAACTTCCTGCCTAGCCAAATGATTTACTGAATGGTTACTTTTATTATGAATATGTGTCAAAATTACAAAAAAGAGCTTCAGAAAAGCATTGAAAATGTCATTAAAATCATCTTGGAATCGCTATAACCTCTTGAAATTGCTTTCTTATATAAGTAATTTTATTATATTAATTGGAGTCCACAATTCAATCTTTAAAGAATGTGTAACAATAATTAGCATTCAAATAGAAAGCTTTTTAAATTGCCAAAACTTTAGCTTCGTTGGATTCCTTAATACATATTGAATAAAAAAAGATACAAATAATTTTTTCTTCATGATATCTTAGAACACCCTTAATACCCTAGGGTTTAGACTTGCCATTTATATATGCATCTATATTCCACTTAAGCATGTCTTAAGGAAAAGGAGTCTATAATAACTTACTATACACTTTTATATTATTTGTCCATGTAAGAATATCATTGGTGATCTAAATAAGTCTATCCCAGTATAATAGAAACTCCTATCATAATATTTTATCTATGTTGCAACTGTATTAAAAAGTAAGTAATATATATAATTCCATATGATTTTCACCGTACTGAAGATCAAATTATTATGAGCATTTCAAATTACTCCATATAAAAACAAAGACTGTACCTTGTTTTACATAGATCTTAAGATCATTTTATTTCACTATAAGTAAAAATCATCCAAATGTTTTGGTAAAATCCTTTGTTGGCCTAGCCAAGAAACCACTTATTACCATAACTATCATAATATCTTATAATAAAGAAAGACATGTTTTATAATCACAATTTTATTTTTACATAAAGGGCAACTTAAATCATTCATTTGTAATATACCTCATCAATAAAGAAAAGTTATTATAGATTGTTTATCCATAATAGCAAGCCAAAGATTAAACTCAATCTTAGATAAAACAAAAGAGAAACACAAATTGGCCTAAAATGGTTTATCTCTAGAAAGAAGAATTGTCTCAATACATGTTGAGTAACTTTTCAACCAAAAAAAAAAAATCTTTCATATTTAGTTTCCAAATATTTTTTATTTAGACCAGGATTAAAATAACCCTAAATAATGGTTGTAAAAGTCTCATTTCCTTTTTCTTTTCCTATTCTTATGATTTTTTTTTCATGATGAAGACCAATCTTATGTAAAGTCATTCCATGTTCCTATTACAGATATAATAAAAAGACTAGGTAAAGACTAGGAAACTAGTATTTAAGAGCAAAATCTCCTAACCATTTTGAAGTCTAAAGAACAGTTTATGTTTTATTTTCAACAATCACTGAAATAACTTTTTATGAAGCAATAAGATAATCAAATATATTATTGAAAGTATCGCAAATACCATTCTAAAAAGGTGAAAAAGTTCTTGTAAATCTTCGAACCACTCCAATATTGTCAGGTTATATATATAAGTCTTCTATACTATTGAAACATCATTTTTATATTGTTATAACTATTTAAATAGCATTACTTCTTCTTCTTTTTATAATAATAGATCCAACTCTTAATCTCCCTCTAGTTTTCAACACAGCTAACAAATTTCAAGCTACCTTACAGATATATTGTTTATTTATATCTTCATTCTTTAAAAATCATCTTTGTATGGAAACAATCTTCTTAGCTACACTAGGTAGAATTTTAAATAAAGACATATAGTAAAGAGAAAGATTGGACAACATTAATTTTAGCAAATAAAGCCTTCCACTACTTCTTTTAGTTTTACTTAAAGTGTCATTGAAATCACCTATAACATATCAAGGCTCTTATAAAGCAAAATTAAAAATAGTAAGCTTTTCTCATAAGTTTTTCTTATCTTCTAAACTATCATTAACATACATTTAAAACTTGTTTCAACATGAGTACAAAACAAAGCAATCCATTAATAACTGAATTCGATGTTTAAAGCCTTAAAAGAATCATTATTCCATATGACCAATAAGAGTTAATAATAGGATTATTTAACAATCTATAAACAAAAGATTATGTAATCCTAAACAACTTAGTTTTTGCAATATAAAAAATATCAAGATGATAACTAGTAGTGGCATTCTTAATCATTGACAAGAATAATAGTATTTGTAATGGTATTGTTGTTGTTATTATTGCAATGTTAAAATTATATACTTTGAAAAGACAACATATTTTTTATGTTTTCTTCTCTTTGCTATTTAAGAAGGTTGAACAAAAAAAAATAATCTAATTGCTTATTTACATTATATAAGATCTCTTTATAATTATTTGTTAAAAACTCTAAAATTAATGATTATCTCAAAACTTGTCATGATGGAATTAAAAGTTTACCAATACAAACACTAAAATTCATAACTTCAAACGAGAATTATTGAGCACCATGAAAAAACAAAGATATGGCGAGTTAATAGAATTCAATTAACATTAAGAATTTTAAATTAAACAATCCTCTCGAGGGTTACATAAATATTAAATAAAAATAATTATTTTATAAAATTAAAAAAATAATGGGTTGTATTATTTAGTCCAAAATAAAAGGATCACATTGAAAAGGAAGGATTCTCTTTTAATTTGTCTAATTGCTTAACTGTTCTTTTTTATTTCTTTTTATAAAGAATTTCATTTTCATGAGAACATTAATACACACGGGCATAGCATAGTGCAACCGAAAGAAAAAAACAAAGGAAGCAGCCAGTCATCACCAAGACAGAAGGATCATCCTCTAGCTGCAATTTGCAAATGAGTGGGGGTGGTGGCGCAGCCCTTTCTCCTCTACCATGGGGCTCCTGGAAAGATTGTCTTGAACCATAAAAAAATGTAAAATCATTGCACTAGCATTGATTGCAAGGACTTTTCATGTTATCCAAGACGATTCTTGGACTTGTCGATCCTTTCATGGGAAGCAATGACCTGCAAGTTACAAGCCATCAAGAATTTATCTGGTTCATGCCCGAACAAGTCAAAGGATGATGCTACAAGTTACCTGTTTCACGTTTCTGGTGTTCACAGCCCAGCTGTTACTTTCACTCAATTCTTATGTCCTGATGGACAATTTAAGCATTGTTGATGTGATTTAGAGCAGAAAAGGCACTATATATGTACAAAATCTCAGCAAACCATGCTTAATTTGATTCTAGTTTGGTAGCATGGCAATTTTTCTTGTATCCATAACCCCCTCTCTCTCTCTCTCTCTCCATATATATATATATATATATATGAAAGGTTGTGGTGAAGGGGTAAGGTGCAGGGCTGCCACCATCTATAAAGGGTTTATTTGCCTGACGCCTAAAGAGTTCGGGTTGGAGTTACTCGTCACTGAAAAAGATAATTTACGAATAGAAAATGAGAGTATAAGAAAGAATGTGAGCATGGATTAATTTTATTTTATATGGTAGATGAGTGAATGATGGTATTTTAGGCACTCATTACCCGCACCCCAAACATGCAAATTATTTGATTTCACTTCACATCATTCTCGTCCCTACATTACTTTGTGTGTGTTTTTTTTATAAGAAAAAAAAAGATAAAACGAATTTCTATGACTTCAATTAAAGCCATCGAAGTGAATTATTGGATGGAAAATGACACTTTCTTTTGAGAAAAAACAAAATTTCTATTTTTTGTATCTTTCTTGGTATTCCTCAATAATAATAATAATAATAATAATAATAATAAAAGAAAAAGAAGAACAAAAACAAGAACAAGATGAGTGACCACAAAATGCCATTTTACATCTAGCAAAATAAAGGCACATGGAACTTAAAATTAATAATTTATTGTCTTATATAGAAATTAGCACTGAAATAATAGGGCCTGGTGTTGACAGAATCGTCATTTTCATCAACTTTGTAAGTTTTTTAAAATCAATAACAATACACACACTCAAGCTTTATTATTCACTTACCTTGCTGTTTAATTTTTTTTTAATGTAAAAAATATATTTAGATGGTATTTATTTTTTTCTTAAAAAAAATTTAAATTACATGAGAATTCAATATAATTTGGTTGAATCTGAGGATCCAAAAGTAATCTATATAACTCATAAGAATATAATTTGATTAAAAAAATCAAAATGATATTTTTTTAATATTAATATAACAACATATTAGATTGACTTCAATCAACTTGAGTTAATATGTCAAAGTCGTGACTCGGATTATGATATTACGGTAACCCCACCCCACGTAAAGTAAATAAAATTAAATTATGAAGTCTAATTCTCAACCAAATCAATGTTAATGGATGAAATTAAAAAAAAATTAAGAAATGAATTAAAAAAACTCGAGTGAACCAATCAAACCCAAGACCCGGGTCATAAGACCGAGATAATTCCATGAAAAACAAATCAATTAAAAAAATAAATAAAAAAAATAAAAAACAACTTGATTTAATCTATCAAACTTATGACCCCGGTTATCAAATCAAGATAACCCCATAGAAAAAAATTAGAAAAATAACTTAATTTAACTCGGTTTAACCTCTCAAATCTGTTACTTTGGTCATGAGAATGAGATAAACCAATGAAAGCAAATTAAAACAAATTATGAACTCAATTCTTAATCTCTTATATCATATCCAATATTAAATAATGAAAATTCTAAAAAATTAATTAAAAAAATTAAAAAAATAAGTTAAGTCAACCTGTTAAATACTATTATTGGCTCATGAGACCGATTTAACCTAATAAAAAGCAAATATAAACAAATCATAAAACTTAATTATCAAATACAATATTAAATGATGAAATTGAGAAAAAATAATTTTTTTTCAAAAAAAAAACATGTTAATTAGATTAACTTGTTAAACTCGCAACCCAAAAACATGTCAATTGGATTAACTTGTTAAACTCGCAACCCAAGTCATAACATGGACAACCCAATTAAAAAAAGATTCAACGTTGACGAACTCATGATCCAGATTATGAGACCAAGATAACCCTCTTAGAAAGAAAGAAAAAAAAATTGATTTAACCATGGTTAAAATGCTAAAATTTGCAACCTCGATCATAAAACCATGATATTCTCATAGAAAGCAAATTAAAATAGATCATGAAACTCAATTTCTAACCGACTTAGTGTTGAATAATAAAATTTAAAAAAATCAATGAAACATAAGATATAAAAAACTACTCAAGTCTACTCAGGTTACCCCTTTGAGCATTATTTTAGAGTCATAATGTCAAAATAACATAATAGAAAGTAAACAAAATAAATTATAAAGTATAATTCTCAATCAAAAAAATATTAAAGGATGAAATTGAAAAAAATTAATTAAAAAAACTGGTCAACCAAATTAACCTGCTAAACCCTAATTCTCAATCAAACACGGTATTAAATGATGAGATTGAGGAAAAATCAATTAAAAGAGAGAGAGAGAGAGAGAGAGAGAGAGAGAGAGAGAGAAGAAAATAAGTTAATTAGGTTAACTCACCAAACTTGCGACTCAGGTCATCAGATGTAGACAACCTAATAAAAAAAAATCTAATGTTAACGGACCCATAACTCGGGTCATAAGATTAAAATAACCTCTTAGAAATAAAATAAAAAATGACTCGATTTAAACATGGTTAAAATGTCAAAATCGACGACCTTGATTATAAGACCAAGATATTCTCATACAAAGCAAATTAAAACAAATTATGAAGCTTAATTCCTAACTGACCTAATGTTGAATAATGAAATTAGAAAAATTCAATAAAAAATAAGATAAAAAACTACTGGAGTTTACTCAGGTTAATTTTTTAAATATTATTTCTAAATTATGAGGTTGAAATAATATAATAGAAAGTAAACTAAACAAGTCATAAAATATAATTTTTAATCAATAAAATATTAAAGAATAAAATTAAAAAAATAATTAAAAAATTAAATCAACCGAGTTTACCTATCAACCTGTAATCTGTAACATGATAACATGATAATTCAATAAAAAATAAATTAAATATTAAAAAATAAAAAAAAACATTAAAAAAATGAAGAAGAAGAAAAACAATAGTGATTTATAAGAAGAGTACAATAAACCTATGTCGCTGAATAATGCTTTACGAGGATGTGTGTGTGTCAGAGAGAGAGAGCGAGAGGGGGGGGGGGAGGCTCTATGAGGATGTGGGTGTGAGAGAGAGAGAGAGAGAGAGAGAAAGGGAGAGGGGGCAGCGAGAGAGATCAAAGGACTATGGTATAAAAAGTACTACGATAGTATTATTTTTTCATTATTAGATCAATTCTATGTGGCATCAATACGAGTATGTGGGTTTCATTTTAAGAAAGTGTATATGCTTTTCATTAAAATTTAGTTTTTTATTATTATAAATTATTTTTTTAGTATTTTAAACTATTTTGATGTGTTAATAATAAAAAAGATTTTAAAAAATAAAAAATAAATATTATTTTAATATATTTATAAAGAAAACTTTAAAAAACAATATCTTTCATATTATTAAACACCCTAAAAACCACAACATATTATATCATTAAATATTATTGCAATATATAGCATTTTTTTTACCAAGCATATCATTAAATTAAATTTTTAGCATGATAGATGCAGGTCAAATTGATTTATATAGTGTTCTTTAGAGTTTGAAAAAGTTTGGCAATGTATAGTCTTTGGCTATATATAGTTTTTGGATTTTAAGTATAAGTATTTTTAGGTGTTGTTCAAAATAATTTTTAACATTTTACAAAATATTTTTTATTCTTTAAAAGTTAAAATATAAAAATTTTATTAAAATTTTAAGAATATGTATCAGTTCTTTATCAATTCAATATTGAAAGATAAAATTAAAAAAATAATTAAATATAGATAAAATTTAATGTGTCAACACGGTTAACCCGTAAACTCGCAATCCAGATTATGAAACTAAGATAACTCTATAAAAAATAAATTATAAAGCTTTATATCTAACAAATATAATATTAAAAAATAAAATTTAAAAAATTTAAAATTTTAAAAACAAAATGAAAAAAGCTTGGCTTTTTTGCTAGAGTGAAAAAGGACAAAGCCAAGCCATACTTTTAGTATATATTAATGACCACCACATAACAAATTCCATTTGCCAATTGTTCATGTTGAATGTTAAATTATAATTATTAACTTTTAAGAGATTATTCTTGATTAAGGATATTTGTTTCATTTTTCAACCTTTTTATAGTTAAATCCTGGGATTACCATAAAAAATATAAAACTATTAATTTTTAAGTATTTGATTAATTTTAAATTGGTGTTAATATTTTTTTATCGTACACATAAAAAGAATATTATTGAACCTATCGGAATCCATGACCTATGTTTTAGATTTATAATAAGTTAACTTAAGTTGACTTGACTGAATTTAATATGTTATTATCTTAATGTTTTTTTTAAATATATCCTTGAGACTTTTTTAAAGCCAAATCATGATTTTATTGATCATTTAGGTTGTTTTTGAATCCATATATCTAGATTTTTTTTTTTAATTTTTAAAATTATCAGTTAATTGTATCATGTTAAAATAATTATTAACTTAATTTGCTAATAAGAAACAAGAAATTGAGTCAAGAGCTTTTTAAGTTTGACCTATTAGATTATGTATATATTTATTATGACTCAGAGTGTTTTTTAAAAATATTTTTTATTTATAAATATATTAAAATAATTTTTTTATTTTAATATCAACACATTAAAATCATAACAAACCACTAAAAAATATTAATTTAATATCTTTTTAAACCAAATATATTTTTAAAGTGTACTTAAACACAAATATAAATACAAAAACAAATGGCATTTAGAAGTAATAATAATGTGAGGAATTCTTTATGATTGAATATTTATTTCATTTTTTTTTAATTCAATTGGCAAAACGACAAGAGAAGGAACCAAGTAACGCAGTCATATCTATGTACACGGCCATGAAAATAAAATGCTTTAATTTTTATTCCTTTTCATTTATTTTAATCATCACAAAGTTATATGGTCAACAAATTGAAAAAAGTAACAGAAAGCCGTTGACAAATCGGGTATACAAGCTTTCAACAGCGGAAACGTTCGCACCTCACAACGGGACCCACCTACCGCACCACCTCGCACACGCGACTCCTGTGACTCGTGCCCTGGACATCCCCTTTCCTTCATTCCTTTTCTTCTTATATTCATACTAATATTTAAACCTAAAAGTAAAGAAAAATAAAAATAAAATTCTTATCACAAAACGACAATTGTAGTTGTTTGGGAATTTATTTTACCCTCATCAACATCTTCATTTATAGAAAAATATGATTTTATTTATTAGAATAGAAACAAATTATAATTTTAATTATTTTTTAATCACATTATAATTTTTTCATATAAAAAATTCAATCAGTTAGATTTTCTATACAAGTGTAAAATATTTCTTTGGTTATGATTCACCAAAAAATTAAATTTTCATGGTGTTTTTATTGTTGAATTAGATAATTGATTAGCTTTTTTTCCCAACACGCAAAAATACATTTAAATAGTTATAAAATACAAATATTTTTAATTTCAATCTCAATTTAACTAGAAAATAAATTGTTGTATATTATAAAATTTATTTTTGATATTAATATATTCAAATAATTTTAAAATATATAAAAAATAATTTAAAACTAAAAAAAATTAAAAATATAATTGAAGCAGAATACCAAATGTAAATACGGACAGGGAAAAAAACAAGAAAGAAAAAGAGCGAAAATGCAAATAGCCTTAGATTGAGGGCATCGCATCGCTTGCAAGGCAAGAAAAAAATAGAAAGCACATAAAAGCTAGAAGAAAAGAAATAAAAAACAGTAGTTAAAGAAAGGGAAAAAGGGTCCAGCATCCATGTTGCTGCTCTCGTACTCTCACTCTCTCTCTCTATACTGTTGACTGATGAGTAGTGATTATGATGATGTTTTTCTTTCACACTCGTTAATTAGCATCCCTCTCCCTCTCTTGAACAGATCCGAAAAGATCTTGCTCTCTCTCCTCATTTTCTTTTCCGTTGCATGTACCTCTCTCTTCTTGTTTTTTTTTTTTTTTTTTTGGTTAGTGTTTGACAATGGTGCTCCTCTGATTTTTCATTAAGGCAATGATATCCTACTCTCCTTTTCTTTCTCTGTTTTCATTACACACGGATGCTATTAATCTTTTTTCCCAGCAACCAAACAGCACTATTTTTCCTTCTTCTCTACATTTTCATTGCTTCCAAACAGAATAATTCGATTTTTTCAAGTTTTTTTTGTTCCTCTTTGTTGCTACAGTTAATTGAAGGACTGCCTTTGGATTAATTAAAAATGGCGACGAAACAGGGATCAAAATCAAGAATATCAGGTTTAATCAGTAATTCAAAGAAACCAGCAGCGAATTCACAGTCATCATCAACGACATCTTCTACTAAGCAATTTTTAGAGAATTCAGTGGACGGTCAAAGCTCACCTGCATCCTCCTCAGCTCGAAGCAAACCACAATATTTTTACTCCGAAAGTGTTAATCTAGATACTGAGAGATCCAAAGAAAATGTAACTGTCACTGTTCGCTTTCGGCCCCTAAGGTTCGTGCTAAATTTTATTTTTAATAAGTACTTGTTTTCGCTAATTCGTGGTTTATTTATTTTTTGTTTTGGTGTTTAGTCCTAGGGAAATCAGGCAAGGAGAGGAGATTGCGTGGTATGCGGATGGAGAAACTGTCGTGCGAAATGAACATAATCCATCTACTGCGTATGCGTATGGTAATTTGTTAAGCTTTCTTTGAATGTATTTAATTGGAATGGCACTGGTAGTGTAAGCCGGATGCATTTGTAGATCAGTTAATGTGTGGATAGGTAGTGTGAAGTTAAGTTAAAATGCGCTTGAAAACTTGTATGCTTTTGTTTGAATTGATTGAGGGGTGTCTTTTATGGTAATTTTGAAGAAATTAATGTCATATATTGGAGAGATAGTGCTATGAGTCTAGTTGGAACCGAAGATATTGTCCGAAGTCCATGGCTACGTTAATCAATTCAAAGGTTTTGCGTTTTATAGTCGTTTGTTTGTGAAATATTTTCCTTTTGCCAAACTCTGAATTATATTTTCATAGTTTTCACGTCGTAGTGAAGGTAAGAACACATTGGAGATGGGCTGGCTTTGTGCTTCAATTTCGATAATCAATTGATAGAAGGCTTTATTTGCACTCTAAGGATATTGTTGTTCTTACTCTAGGGGTATATACTTCTTTGCAGTTCCAGGAGATAATTCTTGCTTCTGGGATTTTAATCCTCTCGTGCCAGAAACATTACCAAAAAAGAAAAGCAAGAAATTCTGGGCTTCTTTCTACCCAGCATTAATTAATAAGCAATTAGGCCCCTTCATTTTTTTCCCTTTGGGGATAATAGCTGATCAAACGAGTTATATTTAAGACATTCATGTTATTCCTTTTTTTGTCTCTTTTATTTATTTTCCCATGCTTGTAGATCGGGTGTTTGGTCCTACAACTACAACGCGCCATGTATATGATGTTGCTGCTCAGCATGTTGTCAATGGTGCTATGGAAGGGATCAATGGTAAACAAAATGGATATTCCTCTGCATAGGAACTCCAATTTCTGCTTTCCTTCTTAAGCTTATAGTTTTTTACCTTTGTTTATACGTGCTCTTACAGGCACCATTTTCGCATATGGAGTGACTAGCAGCGGGAAAACCCATACCATGCATGTGAGATTTTAATACCTGAGATGCTATTTTTCTGCTGTACTCCTACTATGCATGCAAAATTAAATAGAAATGCCTTAAATACCATAAATACACACACACACACACACACACACACACACACACACCACACACACACACACACTGCATATTTCTACGCCTTAAATCTCATAGCAGATCATTCTCAGACTGCTGTAAGGAAAAAAAGGGGAATTTGCTTAATATGTCATTATATTTTAGGGTCTAGTCTCCAATGTCCAATCTTTTCCTAAAAGTTTAATTGCATCCAATCTATCCTTATATTTCAGTTCATTCTTTCTCCAATCTATCTTTCTAGTATCTATAGTATCTATTTCAATGCAAAAAGTGATGAAAATACCTTGATTTGATCATTTGAGAAATTCAAATCTAACCTAATTTATTAAAAAAATAACTATGAAAAAAAAAAAAAGAATCTTAACATCATATGACAATTTGTTCTTTTTTTCCTTAAAAGAACCTAATTTATTAAAAAAATAACCATGACAAAAAATACAAATACTAACATTATATGACAATTCATTTTTTTCCTTCAAATTTATAACTTTAATATATTAGGTGGCGGTTTGAATTTCTCAAGTGAGGATATTTTAGTTAGTTTGCATGGAAATATCTATTAGAAGGATAGATTGGAAAATAAACTAAAATATGAAAAAACAAATTGGATGTATTAAACTCGTAGGAACAAATTGGAGACTAGACCTAAAATATGAGGACATGTTGAGTTAATTTGCTAGGGAAAAAAAATAAAATAAAAAACTCTAAATCATTCCCTGCGTACAACACATGTAAAATTAAATAAAAACACCTTGTGTTCATTGGCATGTATATTTGTATTTGTTGTCTGTGTAATTGAGGTGGCATTATTCATTACCTTTTAACTAATGTTAAAAACATTATGCTTATATTTATCCATATAACAATCAGGGGGATCAAAGGTCACCTGGAATTATACCATTAGCAGTGAAGGATGCTTTTAGTATCATTCAAGAGGTACTTTACAATGAATTTAACCCCCTTGTCGACTCTATCTGATACTTGTTTGAATGCTATTAATTAACATTTCTCTTTGCCTTAGACTCCAAACCGTGAGTTCCTTCTCCGTGTTTCATACCTGGAGATCTATAATGAGGTCAGCTTCTTCCTATTCTCTCTAGCTACTAGCTTAATAATGCTGCAATTCACTGCCTTATTATTAATATTTCTATTGTTTAATATGAGGTAGCTCCACAGCTCCTCCATTTTACAATTTCTTTATTCTTTGGTTTTCATCATTTCAGGTTGTTAACGACTTGTTGAATCCAGCAGGACAAAATTTAAGAATCAGAGAAGATGCTCAGGTACTTGCTTACCATCTCTGTATTGTGTTTCTCTATGCTTACCTTCAACACTTATACTATCATCCTCATGGCAATAACTTTTATAGTTGTTTTAATACCAGGATACAATTAACTATTTGCAGTTGTGTGACCAGCTGTGACTTGCTAAAGTATTTCTTTATAGCTTTGGACTTTTTGAAAGTCTAAAATAGTCCAAGAGAGGAGTGGATTAGGGATAAATTGAACATTTAATACTTTAATAAAATAAACCCCTCAATTTCAGTAACAACACACAATTAAGCAAAGAACATATAAAATAAGATAGATAGTAAGAGAAAGACACCGATTCTTATAGTAGTTTGGACAACCGCTTACTAATCTCCTTGAACTTCCATTCAAGTATTTACTATTAAGTTACAGTCTTTTTAGTGGGTGAGACGTTGCTGATTACACTAATCCTTTTCCGGGATCAAGATTAGAAAATCTTACAATCACAGTCTTTTCAAGGATCAAGATTTAAATCTTTGAAATGGCTCACAACCAAAAATTACCCAAGTGATCAAGTGTCATTTACACTTTAACTATATATAAAACTCTCACAAGAATTATCACACTTCACAAGAGAAGATTACAAAGCATTAAGCTGAAGTCTTTGTAGAGATGTAATTTAGCTCAAGAATGTGAAAGAGGGGTTTCATGCAATTTAGGGTTTAAAGCTTAAGAATTATCACACTTCACAAGAGAAGATTACCGTTCTCTCTACTGTTATCCATAAATTATGAGACCATATCGACACATAGCTGGCACCATGGCATGCAAATTTTAAGAAGTTCGGTTTGAGGACGACCTCAAATGATGCCAGGTTCTTATGATGATGGTTTACCACTTTATTAAATCAATATTGAGCTGATGTGAATGAAAAAAAAAAGTTGTTAGGGGCACTATTTATTTAATAATGATAATGATGGCAAGCCCCACCCTCTCTACAACTGAGGTACAGCATCAAGCAAGCTTTTACATGTTGCTGAGAGATCCCTTTATCGTATAATAAATTATGCATTATGATCTTGGAATATGCATAAACCTTGCGGTGCAAGCTACAAGTTTGCTTGGTTCTTTAGGTGGATTGGGCAGTTGCTGGGTGTCTCATTCCACTTTTGCTTCCATGGGTTTTCAGTTTCATTATTTATATTGGTTCAAATCTCTTGGTCAAGGCATGAGATTTTGAAGCATCTGGTGCTATATGAACTACTTTGTCTTTGCATCATATCGGAGGCAACTCTATCTGTGCTTGCGGGGAGCAGGTGGTTATCAGAGTCAGCATATTTTTATTTTTTGCTCAGGTGATATGGTTAAGGTGTTTGAGGAGGACCTGCAATGGATGACTGAATGATCATGTGCTGTCTGGGAAATTGCGACTCTCATCTGAATCACCGATTCTGCTTTTATGAAAGAATCGGTATTTAGATCGTTTGAGCACCCTACTCATATCTTAACCTTTTTAATTTTTTTGGGTGGGGGTAGAATCTTAATGAAAAATAGGCAAGTAAATGGTATAAATTTCAATTCCCAATGTAGAAATTTAATGGTTTCTCTAGTGATATGGTCAGCTGATTAATCTAAAAATGTCAGTTTCATACATGTTGAAAATAAACATGTTTTAATTTATTTTGATTCTTTTCTGCAGGGAACTTTTGTCGAGGGAATAAAAGAAGAAGTTGTATTATCCCCTGCTCATGCACTTTCCCTTATAGCAGCTGGGGAAGGTAACTCTCAAATCATATGCAGTAAACAAATGCAAGAGGATTCTAACAGCATTAGCTTTATTTAATCCTAGAGTTTCTTACTCTACCTCTCCGGTTCCAAAATAATTATGTTACCAAAACTAATTTTAACCAAAATTCTGAAGAAAAAAAAAAACTACATAATTGAGACTCTAATCAGCATATAGCACTTTAAATTGAATACTTATGCAAGTAATGGACTGACAGCTATGGAAAATTTATCAAAATCATATCCTTTTAAAACTGATATGCATTACTTGTACTGATAGAACTGTGGAAGTTAATGCAATAGGCAGGTCTGTTGAAAGTCAACAACCTATAGAAAAAAATTACAAATTGGTGCAGAACTTGTCTGTCTTGCAAAATATGCTATTTGATTCTCTCCTCCCCCTGTATGTATATCAAGACTGCAATGTCTTTTCCATGATGTCACAATTCTTTCCACGCTTTCTGATCGGTTCTTTCCTTTTGACACAGAGCACAGACATGTTGGGTCCACAAACTTTAATTTACTCAGCAGCAGGAGTCATACAATATTTACACTGGTATTCCTATCTTCCTGCAGCATTAGTTGATTGCTGCATTTCATATTCTCTTTCTTCAAGATAATTATAAGCTTTACATGTTTATTATATTGTAATGCATTTGCAAGTGATAGTTTTACCTTTTTAGCTTACACGTAACGTCAGACTTGCACTTCATATTCATCGACCTGCTTAATGAACTTGTTTGTTTTTCCTGAAACGTTTGAATATTCACTTGATTACTTGTTAAGATCCAATCTTATGCCATCTGCCCACTCAGTGGCCAATATCCAATCTTTTTGGCAATTGCTAAATTATTCATTTGCCTTTAAGAATTGCAAGAAATCATTGTCAACTCTGTTTTGGGATAATACATTTCATCAACTAATGATAGTTTGATCATTTATATATTCATTTCATTGTTTTATATCCTTTCCCACTAACTTTTTCCAATTATTCTAAATACAGACAGTAGAAAGTAGCCTGTACGGTGAAAATAGTGAAGGAGAGGCTGTAAATTTGTCCCAGCTGGTAATTCCTAAGGCTTCTATCTAGAATTGATGTCAAAGGACTTGTTGGTCACCTTTTTAAGTTTTTCATTGGAATTTCTCCTGTTTCTTTAATTATGACAACTCTTTCTTCCCCTTGATTTATTACAATTAATGATTTTGCTTGCTATATTTGATGTCAATAAATTCTTTTTAGCTTTCTGATATTTTACTTATACATGCAGAGCCTCATCGATCTGGCAGGTTCTGAAAGCTCAAAGGCTGAAACTACTGGCGTGAGACGGAAAGAAGGATCCTATATTAATAAAAGTTTGCTGACACTTGGAACTGTGAGGCCTCTTTTACCTGTATTATTCGTCTGAACAACAATAATTGACCACCTTCATGATATATAATCTGAAAACTATCACATAAAAACTTCATTTATCAAGCTTATAGCTTTCTGTTTCAGAATTTACTGCCAATATTTCACTCTTAAACTGAAGGGATGGCCTTACTGCCTTACATATGTGTTTATATCATGCTTGATGGTTTTTTGTTCCTGATAATCATTTTCTATTTGATGAATTACCCAGCCAGGAACATGATAGAAAATGAGAAACCAGTGTGACTGGGTTACCTTAAGATTGATTGACTTGTTTTAGCTAGCTTTTCATGCTTCTAGGTCCATGTGCTTTTAGGGACTTAATATTGTAATTTGGTATTTATGTTCTATTAATGTGCCAAGACTGAATGCACACTCTCTCTTTCTCTTCCGCTCCCTTTGTCCCTCACACATGCACACACTAATGGAAACCATCAATTTGGTGCTCATTATTTACAATTAAATGAACTGTGACTTTTATTCCCTAATAATTCTTAGTGAAAAGAAGTTATGTGCTTCATTTGACTGTCCCCAATAATTTACAATCATAAATATTTAAATTGTAAGGATAAAATTGTATACTTTTGACATGCATAGGTTATATCGAAGTTGACGGATGGGAGAGCTGCTCATATTCCTTACAGGGACTCTAAATTGACAAGGCTACTTCAGTCTTCATTAAGTGGTCATGGGCGTGTATCAGTAAGTGCTTGATAATATTTTGCTAAAAGAAACTACTTTTCTGGTCGAATGATGCATGATAATCGTATCATTGTCCTTCAAACAAATGCTGCTTTCATTTAAGAGACTCATTTTCCTTTCGTGTCTGAATTTACAGCTCATTTGCACTGTCACTCCCTCATCTAGTAGTTCGGAAGAGACACACAATACTTTAAAATTTGCCCACCGTGCAAAGCACATTGAAATTCAAGCAGCACAGAACAAGGTATTTTTCCTTAGAGTGCATGCATTCATTCAAACAATCTGACTTGCCAACATTTGAAATGATGTTTCAACCATTTGCAGATTATTGATGAGAAATCGCTTATCAAGAAGTACCAAAATGAGATACGCTCTTTGAAGGAAGAGTTAGAACAATTGAAAAGGGGTATTGTTACAATTCCTCGATTGAAAGACATTGTAGAAGACGACATTGTCCTCCTCAAGCAAAAGGTACTTCTTAAAGAGTTCTACCGTCACTTGGAAGATTCTTTCTCTATTTCATAAATTTTCATTTGTTAACTGCAAGATTTAATTTATATGTTTGATCTCAATGCTAGTTTCTTTATTCCTGTCCTTTTCTTCCTTTTCATCCCATGTCCCAATCTTGTATATGACTGTCACTTAGTTAATGCATAATGGTTTGATACATGTAATCTGAATAACCATTATTATGACACAATTTCCTTGATTTTATTTGATATGTACAGCTAGAAGATGGTCAAGTGAAACTGCAATCAAGATTGGAACAAGAAGAAGAAGCTAAAGCAGCTCTATTGAGCAGAATACAGCGGCTGACAAAATTAATTTTGGTGTCAACAAAATCTTCACAACCATCAAGGATCTCTCACCGCCCAGGTCCAAGGAGGAGGCATTCCTTTGGAGAAGAAGAGGTACTTGGAGCAAATTTGTTTGATATTTTTGTACTTCTATCTATTTTTCTCTTGAACTATGATTTTATTGCTGTATAAAATCTTGGATTATGACTTTTATCTCTAATACTTTCCAAATCTGGAACTCTTTAAGTGGGAGCTTCTGTATAGCAGGGCTTCACCCCTTATTTTTCTGCACTTTCTTATATCTGATTGTGGTTGCTTATGTGTAATTTGCAGCTTGCATACCTACCGTACAAGAGGCAGGACTTGATATTGGATGACGAAAATATTGACTTGTATGTTTCTCTTGAAGGAAATACTGAAAGTGCAGATGAGACACTGAAAGAGCAGAAGAAAACCCGAAAGCATGGATTGCTGAACTGGTTAAAGCTACGGGTATGCATAATTCAAAAGATTTATCTGCATGTTTTTATACTGGTTCTCTTGTAAAACAAAATAAACTTGTTATTTTATTAGCTAGAGTGATCCTTAAATGATCGGATAGCCTCTATCCTTTTTATAGTTCCAAATTTTGGTTTTTATTCTTTTAGTTCCTTACTTCGGGGGATCATCCCTCTTGTAAATTTCAGCACTGATACAATTGAATTCAATTTTCTTTTTTCTTAGAACTATCTATTCTTCTTGATTAGAAACGAGATAGTGGATCGGGAATGAGCACCAGTGACAAATCAAGTGGAGTTAAATCTAATAGTACACCTTCAACTCCTCAAGCAGAAAACAGCAATTATCATGCAGAATCCAGACTTTCACATCCTTCACTTGCAGAAAGCTCTCCATTAGCTGATCTTCTATCTGAGGTCAGGCAGGATAGAGAGGTACCTGAGGACAATTTCCTTGAGCAGGAAACTCCTTTGGTATGCTAATGGTCCTTTCATTTAATTGTGTATTCTTTTCTTCTTTTTGGTTGGGGATGCATTACCATGGTCTGCATGCTTAATTTTCATGCTTTGCTGATTTCTAGAATAGCATAAAAACAAGTGATCAGATTGATCTTCTGAGGGAGCAGCAGAAAATTTTATCTGGAGAGGTGGCACTCCATTCAAGTATTTTGAAGCGATTGTCTGAGGAGGCTTCAAGGAATCCCCTGAAGGAACACATACAGGTATTGTGTTGTTCCTATACCTCCTTTTGTTATTAGCTGCTCTTAACTGGCTGAGAAATTTTGCATCATCATACTTTTTCATTTAAGTTGGAGATGAAGAAGTTGAGTGATGAAATCAAGGTGAAGAATGAGCAAATAGCTTTGTTGGAAAAGCAAATTGCTGACTCCATCATGGTCTCTCACAACAGCATGGCTAACTTGGAAGCATCCCAAGTAAGTTTAGCTCCCTTACGGTAGCACAAACTCCTTGTATATGGCAGCTGCAAGTCCATCTTTAAGCCTTTTGTCTTTGAATGCTTGCAGACAATTGCTGAACTGACAGCTCAATTGAATGAGAAGTCATTTGAACTCGAGGTGATGTACCTATACAGCTTGACCTAAGAAAATTTGTCATTAGCTCTGAACTGAATATTAACATGTTCGATAATCACTTGAAAGAATCATTTGGAAACCTTTTCATCCTCCATCTAAATTCATTTGCATAACAAATTGGAGTCATCAATAAGAACAATGCAACACATTATAAAGTCATGGGTAATGGTACCCAAGTTGTGTGAACAGACTTATACAATGGGTTCCTTTTGTTTTAGTCAATGATACATACCCATGGTTTTCTTTTAGGCATCTGATTTTATTAATTTGGCCTGATGATTGTTGTGTTGCTGTATACTGTTTCAGGTTAAAGTGGCAGATAATTGTATAATTCAAGACCAGCTCAGCCAAAAGGTCAAACAGCTAACATTTTCTTTTGTGCGTGTGTTTGTAGCTTTCACTGTTTTGCAAGCTGTGTTGTTGGTTGATGGCAGGCTCTAACTTGATGTTGCCTCTCCATCAGATCTGTGAATGTGAAGGATTGCAGGAAACAATTGTCTCTTTGAAGCAGCAGCTCTCAGATGCACTGGAGTCAAAAAATATTAGCCCTCTAGCTAGCTACTCTCAACGAATTTCTGAACTAAAAAGCTTTCATGCACAACATCACATGAACGAGGAAACTGCAGCATCAAAAGATAGAAATCAAGATTTGCTTCTACAAGCACAGGTATGTATTTAAACCTTTTGGCACCCCCAATCACGTATTATTTTGGTTGCTAAAGCACTATTTCCATTTTCCATGCTTCCTCGCCAGAGGTAAAAGATTTAGAAACTAAGGAAGGTTTCAGATTTCATTCTGAGCTCATGATGCTAAATTTTCTGATAATACCGTTAAAATGTCTACAAGGTTCTCATATCTTAAGAAACCAAAATAGAACCTCGTAGGGTCTCGAGGATCACCATCTCCAGGAAAATATGTATCAAAGAATGTATCGCCCATAACATGTAGCTTTGAGGAAAGCTAGGTTGTGGTGGATCATCAGAGAAACTACTTTGAATTAAGATGTTTATTCTTGTGCCAATTTATACTTGTGGTGGATCATCAAGAAAAACAAGCTTTTTGGTGGATTGCAGACATATAGATAGAAAATTCTTTGCTTGGCTTTCTGTATCTCTTCATATTGTGTTTTTACTAGTGACAAATTTTACAGCATAATTTCCATCATGTGATGGCTTTTGAAGTTGCATTTCTCATACAAGTACGAGAGGTGAATCCCTACTTTTCCTTGATCAGGCCACTGAGATGGAAGAACTGAAGCAAAAAGTTGATGCACTAACAGAATCAAAAGAGCAGTTAGAAACTCGGAACCAAAAATTGGCCGAGGAGAGTACATACGCCAAAGGGCTAGCATCAGCTGCTGCTGTTGAGCTCAAGGCATTATCAGAAGAAGTGGCGAAGCTTATGAATCATAATGAGAGATTAACTGCCGAGCTGATAGCATTGAAGAACTCCCCCACTCAGCGTAGAAGTGGCAGCGCTGTTCGAAATGGCCGGAGAGACAATCACATGAAACACCAAGACCAAGTTGGGGCAGCCTCAGATCTCAAGAGAGAGTTGGCTGTGAGTCGAGAAAGAGAACTCCAATATGAAGCTGCTCTTAGCGAGAAGGATCAAAGAGAGACTGATCTTCAAAGGAAAGTTAAGGAATCCAAACAAAGAGAAGCTTATCTGGAAAATGAACTTGCTAACATGTGGGTTCTCGTTGCGAAGCTGAAGAAATCCCAAGGAGCTGAAATGGATGTCTCCGAGGCAACAGGACATGACGGTTTAGGAATCTGAATTTTATCCAACAAGAGGTGATTTAAGGCTTTTGAATGTTTCAGAAAGGTGTTCTGGCAGAAGGTTTGAGAGTAGTGTATAGAAGATTGTGTTGTGCATAGCTCATTCCAAGATAGGAGTGTTTGTGTATTCCAATTATATTTTTTTATTCTTGATACGTGAAACATGTTGATCCAAATTCGAGGCTCATTTTCTGTTAATATTTTTACGAACTAAATGCTTTTGTTGGTTCATGCGGGGGTCTAATTGCGAATGCTTGTTTGATTAATCATTTGTGTTTTGTGTTGCCCAGACACCGTATTCAATGCAGGGTGTAGACTGATTAGGCCCATGCTGATCTTTTGCATATTTTTCTTTTATTATTTTTCTTTCAATTTCTTAATAAAAAACTTCGATGATTGAAAACCCTATTTTAATCCAAGTAATTTCTCTCTTAATTAGTAAATCACCGCACCATTAGTTTTTTCTGTAATAATTTGATGCTATAATCATCTTCAATTTGTCATATTTTGCTATATATCATATTCTCCCAATTTGTTGATGTTCTTATGAATTTCATCAATAATAGGTATTTTTAATTAAAATCATTTTCAATTTATTATACCTTATAACAAATATTATGTATAAACTTATATGATATCAAATCAATGATCATCTCTAAATTAGTTGTATGTTATATATTATTTTTTAGTGTTTTTGATTAATTTTAAAAAATATTATTTTAATATATTTTTAAATAAAAAATATTTTAAAAAACAACCGTTATTTTAAAGCCAAACACACATAATACCATAGTTTTTTATAGTTCTATAATAGAATTTTATTAACTTTATCTATATGTGTTTCTTAGATATTTTACATAATTTATTATAGTTGAATTTTACATATAATTAGAGAATGCTCAATAAAATATGGATACCAATCATTTAACATGTTATAAATTGGAGGCATGGTAAGCTTTTTAACTTTCATATTTAAGTAAATACATTGTACATGTTAATATTTTGTATTTATAAAAATACCACATTACTCTTTATGCAATATAACAAAAAAAACCAAGTGACAAAAGACCCAAAAGCCTATGCAAGAAAATTTTAAATGTTATCGTAAAATCATCCCTAAATTTGTTATCTTTTAATACATTTTATTCATAATCTCCACTTGTCGAATCATTATGATTCTCGCTGTTAAGGATAATATCATGAGTGAGAAGTGAAATAATATAGTAGACTTCTTGATTTATTTTTAATATCAATTTAAAAGAATTTCTTACGGTAACAAATATTTTGTGTTAAAATACATATTTCACAAAATATAATATTAATCACTTAATGAAATTAATTTCAAATCATCTCTCAATTTGCCCTACAATTATCTCTTAATAGTGAGCTTCATCTGCTAATACGTGCTTCAATTAATTAAAATCACTTCTTGCTTGGTTATATCTTGTAATTAACAAACTTTATTCAATACCCATATGATCACGCATTCTTTATAAAAAAATGACATATATTGCAGTGAACTTTCTACTTATTAAGTACACTAAGTATTTTGGTTCGATAATTCTTAAAATTCTCAGAACCGAGTTCATCATTTACATTAATGCTCAATTATCCATTTTATTTTACTCTAATAATTAACCAAGGAACTTGAAGGTTCATCTAACTGATAACTTCAATATATCAATGAATTCCTTACAATGTTCTACAAATTCATAGAGCTTTTTGACTAGCATTCCATATAATAATGTTTGTTGATACAAATTTCTGGAAGACAAGTAATAAATAAATTCACACAAAAAATAATCATGTTAGCAAGAAATAGTACACATATGACTTAGAATTTATCAATCTTAGGCTCATAGCTACATGAAACTATTATTATAAGAGTGATTTTTAATCATTTATTACTTGACTGATTGAGAAAGTAAAGCAATTTAAAATAATTTAACTAACAAAAACACCATATTCAATCTTAAAATAAAAAGATAGCTAGAACATATATATTCTAGATAAATTCATTGTTTCTATTGCAATGATCAACAAAGAAAAATAAATCCTAAATTAATAATTGGACCTTTATTACCCCATATCTCTCCTTGGACTTTACTTTGTTGAAATTCTCACTTATCATGGTTGTGTTTGATAGTCATTTCTTTCTGTTTAAGGTAAGGAAATGATTTTACCAAACATGAATCAAGGTTACACCCACAAGAAGTAAGAGTTTTGAGAAATGCCTATACATGTAGAGATTAGAGAACCCTTTCTAAAAAGCTTCAAGCAGGTCCAAGCCCTAGTCTCAACTCCAAGTCCAAGTCTTCATCGCCATTTTTACCAGAGGTGAACTTGGCATCACCATTTTCTTTCCCAGAAGCCTTAACAATAGGATTGGTTATGGTTCTCGCAAGATCCATATCTACCCCGTTATTAATCTTGACACCATGAATCAGTGTCGTTATATTTAGAAGTCCCCCACCTCGAGGAGCCTCATCGTTCACATCCCTCTCGCAAGGATGAGAACGATGAGTTTCAATATTTAAATTTATATTTTTCTTAAGGCCTCCTTGTGGTCGTGTAGACGAGGATTCGTCTCCAGTTTCATAGTCGACACCAGACTGCACCCCTGGGGTTGGAGCACCATGAGTGAACTCGGATCCATGTTTTCGTGCAACTGGTGGCTCAACATCAATGGAAGGAACAAGGACTCTTATAACCTTTCCTACAGTTCCGGGCACGTATTTTCTTTTTCTTTTTTTACTGTGGGCATTATAATGGCCACTTAATGCATGCCCACTCTTGAATTCTCTGTCACAAAGTGAACATATGTATCCACTTCTAAGCTTGGAAGTGACAGTTCTTTCATCAGAACTTGTATCATTATCTTTTTCCACCATTAAGAATGAAGAAGATGAATGGATTTAGAATGGGGGGAATAACGAAGAGAAGAGACTGACAGTTGTTTTACGATGAAAACAAGAATGATTATATAAGAGAGGAAGAGAGATATTCTTCATGTATAAGAAAATGACTTGGTGACAAGTTTATAAAGGAGTTTCGTACTTCAAAATAGGTTAAATCTGCGTTGAACTGAATTAGATTTTGTAAGTTGTGACAGATTTACTGTATAAACACAGAGGCAACCCCACTACGTGATCTCATCTTTTAATATAATGCTTTTCATAAGGAAACGAAGGTTGATAATAGAAAATAATTTATGTTTTTTACGCTTATGATACCTTAGAAAGATTAACAGAATCTAGTATTTTTTGGTATCTCTGGACTCCCTTTTAAATTTTTTAACTAAAATTTGAAAATTACTATTACTTGATTTATTTATTTTACATGGGATAATTATAGGTGGCCCTGACAATATTAACATATTAGATCCAGAGGTGTCAATTAATTTTCTCACCAAAAGAAATTCTCTCCAAATTCTCACCCCCCGTTTTTTTCCCCAACCCTATGATTTATTCAAATGATGTTGTGGTGAGAAACCATGCTTCCCAATTAAAACGCATGTATTACATTGATATCTATCTAAAGAATATATAGAGTAAGCAATAAGCATGTTATCACGTTACGCTGCGATTATATATTTTTCCTTTAAAAAACAATATTTAGCTGATATAAATGGTTTGTATTTTTTTTCGTAGAAAAAAAAGTCTAAATGATCAAACACGTTATAAATAAATAAAAAAAATTAATATCATTTAATGTTTGAGTTATAATACAGACTAAGATTAATAACGGCATTTTATTTTAATTAGATGATAAAAGAAAATTTAGAAAATGATATTAATTAGAAAATATTTTTTAAAAAATATCATGATACCTTGGAAAAAAAACAAAGGGAGCAAAAAATCAGATAAAAAATTAAACCGGGTTAACAAACACGGAAGACTATAACGGTGAAAAAAATTAACTACATAAAAAATAAAAAATAAAAAAAATAGTAATTAAAAGAATGAGATTGAAAATTAAAGTAAAAAAATGGTAATTAAAAGAATGAGATTGAAAATTAAAATAAAAAAATAAAATAGATTGAAGGGTGAAATTAAATATACTAATTTTTTTCAACTAGAGGGTTTAATTAAAAAGAATGTTTGTCGTCCACGCAACGACAAGCATGATAAAACTTTTTCATATTTTTTATCAATGAGTAGGTTATTTATGAGAATGAGATCATATTAATTTTTTTCAAACAATGAGTAGATCACCTATGAAAATGAGACTATATAGGAAAATCTTTGTATTTTTATAGTGGGTAAGTTACCCATGAGAATTAAGCCAACTTGAAAAATATTTGAATGATTCTAAAGTTACTTGGATTGGGACAATGAATCTGTTATTGCCATAAGATCTTGAGAAACCCAGCTTGAATAACAAGGTTAACCAAGAATGTCCCAGAAGGCAGAAACTCCTTGAAAAAACTTTGAAAATACTAGTTAAGATGATACAAATTTGTTATTTTCTGATATATTGAGACAAATCACTTAAATGATACGATCTTGGTAGATCTGTAAATTGATTTTGCCTCACTTTTTGAGAAAGGAATCCCTTTGTGAATCTTAATCTTTCTAATGAAAAAGAATTGATGAGATGATATGATTCTTTTCTCATTTTTTGATTGAGGCAAATTGCTGAGATGATGATGAAGGGAGTAATTGTATGGTGGAAGGTTTAACAGAGGTAGGGAAGATAAGAGCAGAATTGAGGGAGAATAAGAGAGAATATAGGAATGCAGAGAAGGAGGACAGAATCGTATTTCCTTTTCTTTCGATAAACTATTCTGTTACAACTGCCTCTGTATATAGGCGTGAATAGAAAGCGAGAACAGGGTCTCGTACCTTCTAGATTATAAATATATTGAAACGGTGTGTATTAAGTAAAGGTAATTTTAAGTAAGTAAAACGGTGCGAATTATTTGTAACGATAACTTCTCTTTTAAATACCTTTCCCTTGTTTAACCTTTTTCACGTAAAGCTTACCTGCAACAATTCTCCTCCCTTAATAACCACCTTGTCCTTAAGGTTGAAGGTTTGGAACCTGAGTTTTACTTTGTCTATAAACTCCCAGATGGCCTTTGCTGGGGACAACCTTTGCCAATGGATTAAAAGTTGTGTAGCCGCTTGTTGACCTCTCTTGCTCGTTCTGCGATCCATGATGGCTTGTGGCTGTAACAGGGGTTCTCTGGGTCCGTCTGGTAAGCTTTTATGCACCACCCTACTTCCCACACTCTTTTTCAATAGAGAGACATGAAAAACTGGATGGATATTTGACGATGATGGAAGGTCCAACTTGTAGGCTACTTCCACAATCCTCTTGATTACTACGTACAGGTCGTAGTATTTAGCTGCTAACTTGTGGTGATGCTGAAGCATTGATTTCTGTTTGTAGGGCTGTAGCTTTAAGTAAATTGAATCGCCTACTTGTAGGACCCTGTCGCTTCTTTTCTTGTTAGCCAATTGCCTCATTCTGTTCTGGGATTGGACTAGATTTTGTTGTACCGTCTGTAGCATTTTCTTCCTTATTTGAAGATAATGATCAATTGCCTCTACTGCTAAGTCTTTGGGGAAATATGGTATGTGTATTGGTGGTGAAAACCCATATAGTATTTTGTAGGGGATGAACTTTGTAGTCATGTGGAAGTTGGTGTTGTACCACCATTCACTCAAAGCCAGCCATTTACACCATTGTGAAGGAATCTCCCCTGTCATACACCTGAGATAGCCTTCTATGCACCTGTTGACGACCTCAGTTTGCCCATCTGATTGAGGATGATACGCTATGGAGTAATAAAGGTTGACCCCTTGTAGGCTGAATAATTCCTTCCAAAACTGACTAAGAAAAATGGAGTCTCGATCGCTTATTATGATCGCTGGCAATCCATGCAGTTTGTATATTGATTCCATAAAGGTCTTGGTGACTGTGTGAGTTGTATAAGGGTGTGAAAGTGCCATAAAGTATGTATATTTACTGAACCTGTCCACCACTACAAATATCACTTCCTTGCCCTCTGATTTCGGTAGGCCAGTTATGAAATCCATGCTAATGTCTGTGAATGGTGTAGTTGGAATTGGCAAGGGCTGTAACAATCCTGGAGTGGCCACATTCTCGGTTTTGTATTGTTGACAGGTCGGGCACTCTCTCATATATTGTCTTATTTGCTTTTGCTGTTTTTTCCAGTAGAAAATGTTGGCAACCTTGGTTGTTGTGACTGTAGACCCCGAATGTCCCCCTAAGGATGAATCATGGTAAACATTTATGAGCTGGTGTTAGAGTGCTATATTGTTCCCTACCACTAGTTTCCCTTTCCTGAATAAGCAATTGTCCTTCCACTTGTAATGAGGGTGTGTAGCTGGGTCTTTTGTTAAGTCTTGGATGATGGATTGAATCTTACTATCCTCCTCCCAAGATCTTTTGATATCTGCTACTAAGGGAATCAACACTGTGGACAATGCTAAGGCATGAAGCTCATTGCTGGTGACTCTAGAAAGAGCGTCCACTGCTACATTTTCTTTCCCCTTTTGAAATTTAATTTCATAATCGAAGCCCAACAATTTAGATAGCCATAAATGTTGAGAGGGAGAAGATAGTTTTTGGTCTAGCAGATACTTAAGACTCATATGGTCTGTTCTGATCTTGAAAGTTCTACCCTATAGGTATTGCTTCCACTTGGTTACCGCCTGCAGAATGGCCAACATTTCTCTTTTATAGGTGGACAATTCTTGTTGTCTTGGCTCTAATGCCTTACTGATGAATGTTATCGGATGCCTTTCCTGTATTAAGACTGCCCTAATGCCCAATCCTGATGCATCTATCTCGATGATAAAAGGCTTACTCATGTCAGGTAGGGCTAAAACTGGAGGATTAATCATTGCTTTCTTTAAGGTTTCGAAAACCAAAGTTGCCTCCTAGTCCCACCCCACCGCATCCTTTTTAAGAAGTTTGGTGAGTGGGCGACAAATAATGCCATATCCTTTTACAAATTTTTTGTAATACCCCGTGAGCCCTTGGAACCCCCGTAATTGCTTAATGTTCTAAGGTAACGACCACTTCTTAATTGTTTGTAACTTTTCTGGTTCGGTAGCCACTCTTGCCTTAGAGATAACATGACCCAAGTATTCTACCTTGTCATCACCGAAGACACATTTTCTTTCCTTTGCTACCAGTTTGTGTGTCCTGAGTATTGCAAAAACTACCTGTAGATGCTCCATGTGATCTGTATAAGATTTGCTGTAAATTAAAATGTTGTCGAAAAAGACTAGAACAAACCTCCTCAATTGAGCTCTAAACACTTCATTCATCAGGCTTTGAAAGGTAGCAGGGGCGTTAGTAAGACCAAAGGGCATCACTAAAAACTCGTAGTGTCCGTTGTGTGTTCTGAATGCTGTTTTGTGGATGTCCTTGGAGCTCATTCGAATTTGGTGGTAGCCTGAGCGTAAATCAATTTTTGAGAACATTGCTGCCCTTGTTAACTCTTTCAGCAGCTCTTTAATTAATGGAATGGGGAATTTATTTTTGATGGTTAATTTGTTGAGGGCTCTATAGTCGACACACAGTCGCCATGTAAGGTCTTTTTTCTTCATAAGCACGACAGGGGATGCAAACGGGCTGTGGCTTGGTTGGACTGTTCCAGCACTAATCATTTCAAAGATCATTCCTTCCACCATATCTTTTTGTAAACTAGAATACCTGTATGGTCGTAGATTTACAAGTTGGGCTACCTCCTTTAATGGAATGGTGTGATCTTCAGGTCTGTTAGGGGGTAACCCTGTTAAGGGAGTGAACATGTCATGGTAGAGATGCAGTAGATTTTGTAAGGCTTCCTTCTCTCCTTCATTGAGATTTTTCCCCATCCGCAATGTCTTTGCCCTCTCTGTTGCCTGTACCAGTAATAAACTACAGAGGCTAATACCTGCTATTCCACTATTGCTGTCTAGTAATCCACTCATTTGTCCATATTGGACTAATTGTAATCTTACCGACTCATTTCCATTTAGTGTCACTCTCTGCCCTTGCCAATCAAAACTCATCCACATGCTCTTATAGTTGCACATAATATCTCCCAATTTAGCTAACTATTGAACACCTAAGACCATATCACATACATCTAGATCCATAACAAGGACATCTGTCACAAAATAAATACCTTGCATCTTCCAACTGAAGTTTTTGTATATGGATGAGCATAGCATTTTTCCTCTATTGGCCGCCTTAATTGTTACTAGATTGATGGGAGTTTGTTTGCAGTGTAATTTATTGGCGACCTCCGTATTCATGAAGTTGTGCATGCTCCCTGAATCTATGAAAATAAAGATAGGTAGCTTATGCACCCTTCCTGTCACCTTAAAAGTGTAACAGCCTAGAACCCCTTTTAAGGCATTCATGGAAATGTACGGGTCTATGTCTTCTGATTCCTCCATCTCCCTCACAGACTCAAATGTACTGTCTTCATTCTCATCCTCATCTCCCACTAAACAAATAGAGTAAAGCCTTTTTGTTCTACATTTGTGCCCCGAAGTGAATTTGTCATCACACCAAAAACATAATCCTTTTACTTTTCATTCTTCCATTTCAGTACTCTTGAGAGTTTTGGTTGGTCTTCTCGTAGGCTGAGTAGTAACTGATGTTTGAGGGGTGGGTAATAATCCTAGCAATTTAGAGGATGGTGTCTTGTGAGGGCTATAAGTTTTGTAAAAAGGTGGTGGTTGAGTTGTCCTGTTATTAGGTATGGTTGGGTGTTTGGTTGATTGTTTCTGAAATTTCTTATAGAGGTTAGTGTTTTCTTGCAAGCGGGATAGGTTATAGGCTTGTTTAAGGGATTTTGGTTCGAATATTTTAACCAAATTTTTTATTTTAGTTTCCAGTCCTCCTAAAAAGAAGATCAAGGCATACCGTTCATCAATTTCTGCATGATTCCACAGGATGTCAAAGTCCTTGATGTAAGTTTCCAAATTGCCCTCTTGTTTCAGATCTTTGAGTTCTTCTAGAAGGTCCTTATGGCCGCCAAACCTTCCATATACTCATTCCAATTTACTACCCTGCTGCCATTACTGCCCATGAAATTTTGATGCCAATATAGTGCCATGCCATCCAAATAATAAGATGCTAGTTTGAGTTTTTCAACGTCTGGAACCTCTTTTATCTCAAAATATTGGTTATATTTATACAATCATTTATGGACGTCTTCCCCTTTGAAATATGGAAAATCACGCCTAGGCTTATGAAACCTGTAGTGTCCCGCATACTGCCAATCATTCCTGCCTATCATATCTTCTTGACTGTTGCATGGATGCTCTTGGTTAGAGCTGGTCTCCCCTGTAGATAACTGTAGTTTCTGCAACAGTGTATTCTGTTGAAGGGAAATACCAGAAATGAGCTCCTTTAATCTTAACAGTCGGGTGTCGTTGGATAGCTGTTGTTGACCTTGTTGTTCAAACATTCTTGCCATCTTATCATTCCATTGGGCTTGTTCCTTGTTAGCTGTTGCAAATGCTCCTTCTAACTTCTTCATATCTTGGGACCTTGTGTAATGAGCCATTGTTGAGGTCTGAAGATAAACGCTCTGATACCATTTCATGAAAGAGTAATTGTATGGTGGAAGGTTTAACAGAGGTAGGGAAGATAGGAGCAGAATTGCGGGAGAATAGGAGAGAATTTAGGAATGCAGAGAAGGAGGACAGAATAATATTTCTTTTTTTTTCCGATAAACTATTCTATTACAACTGCCTTTGTATATAGGCGTGAATAGAAAGCGAGAATAGGGTCTCGTACCTTCTAGATTACAAATATATTGAAACGATGCATATTAAGTAAAGGTAATTTTAAGTAAGTAAAATGATGCGAATCACTTGTAATGGTAACTTCTCTTTTAAATGTCTTCCCCCTGTTGAATCTTTTTCACGTAAAGCTTACCTGCAACAAATGACATAATTTTGTTTTAATCTAGATAAATCTTTGAAACGATTCTACCTCATTTTCAAGAAAATGGATTGTTTGTTAATCCCTTTCAAGAAATCTCTATCATTTTTTTTACATGTTTATTATACAAAATCTTTTTCAAAACTTTGAGTTGTAAAGAGGGATAGCAAAAATAACTCAATTTTGGATCCAACAAGCTTTTTTTAAATTTTATTTTATTTTTATTTTAATTTCTTCAAAAAAACATAAAAAATCTAAAAAAATAAATAAAGTTTAAAATTAAAAAATATATTTTTCTCAAATTAATTGTTTATTTTTTTCCATCAAAACCAAGATAGCCGAATTAACAAAAAATCAAATCGGTTGATTGATGTAAAAAAATGTGTTTCTAGTCATTTTAGGTTAAAATTGAATCTACTATGTTAATACTAATAAAAAATTATTTTTTTAAAAATTTAAAATTAAATTTTTAATAATTAAAATTAATTTTTGTCAATTAAAACGGGTTGATATATAATTATTTGAGGTTTTTTTATCTTAATTTTTATCCAAGTTTGTATAATAATAATAATAATAATAATGCAGAAGTTTTTCAACGGAGCAGGTGAAAGGTTTTTGTTCAGACGCCCTTTGTCTCCTAACGTGTCCCTTGCTCTCATATAAAAGCCATTGCAAGGTCCTCAAAGAAAGAGGCGAGGAGAATGACAGGCACAATTGATAAGAGATGAAATAACTGTACAATTTACTATTCATCCAGTTATTTCTTTTTCTTAACCATGGCAGGATATTGATTTTTTTTTAAAAAAAAACCCTCAAAAAATATCCCAACGATTAGATGCCATATTAATTAGGTGTGAATTCTTGATTTGATTTTATCTTACTATATTTGATTAAAACTCAAACATTTCTTCACCTTTAAAAAAAAATAGTTAATTAAATTGGTTGAAATTAAAGCTATATAATTTATTTTGATTTTTTTATGAATTTATCTTTATTTCATAATGTAGTCATAAATTTAGTGTATTAACTTGAATAAATTTTGTTTGTTTTTTATGTTTTTTTAAATTGATTTTATTTTAAATTTTATTATTTATTATTATATTAATTGTGATTTGAGTTCAATGATTTTTTATAATTTTTTATGGGGTTATTATAATCATGTAAAATCAGGTCATGAATTTAATATGTTAACTCTAGTTGACCGGATGAATTTAATATATTATTTTAATATTTAAAAAAATATTATCTTAAATATTTTATAGCAAAACTATATTTTTAATAATTATTTAAATTATTTTTAGACCTGTCATGTTACCCGGATTATATTAAATTAAACCTGCACATTTATTATTTTTTTTAGTAAAAAATATGTTAGATCGATAATGTTGGCCAAGCTAATTATCTAGTGTATAGTTATAATATAAATCAATGTGTATACATAGATACATGCATTCATGAAATAATTTATTCATGACTTGCACAAACATTTCTCTGTATATATTAGTTTATAATAACTTTGGTTATTCATTGTTATTGTAACATTTATTTGGTTATTAATATTTCTCAGAATTTATTATATTTATTTAATTAGGGAATTGTTATTGTAATAGCTTTGTGACAAAGAGAGAAGACATAGGATAAATAAAAATTGAGATATCGAGAGTTTCCTTACATAGTTGTGTTTTTTATTTGAAGGGTTTTTTTGAAAATTAACAGACCTCTTTATCCCATTTCCGCCACGTAATTGGTTGTTTTCGATGCATTGCCTGCAAGTGCAGCCACCTGGTTCTCCCATTTCAGAAAGGAGAAGAAAACACAAGAGATAAGGAAGCATTGATTGATTGAGTTTTTGAGCAAAAGTAACGTCGAAAAGCAAATCCAATACGTACGTATAGGGTGCCATGCTACACAAAACTGATTCCAAATGTAACGTAATCAGAAAGGGTTAGTCATACGACTTTTATTAATAGGGATCACAGAAAAGTACAGCAGCATGCCAGAGAGGATATAGCTACAGTACATTGAAGAGTTTATCCATTGAACTACGTCTAATTATCAACTAAATGCGTTCAAATATATATTTTACAATGCTCAATAAAATATGGATACCAATCATTTAACGTGTTATAAATTGTAGACATGGTAAGTTTTTTAACTTTCATATTTAAGTAAATGCATACATGTTAATATTTTGTATTTATAAAAATACCACATTACTCTTTATGCAATATACAAAAAAAACCCAAGTGACAAAAGACCCAAAAGCCTATGCAAGAAAATTTTAAATGTTATCGTAAAATCATCCCTAAATTTGTTATCTTTTAATACATTTTATTCATAATCTCCACTTGTCGAATCATTATGATTCTCGCTGTTAAGGATAATATCATGAGTGAGAAGTGAAATAATATAGTAGACTTCTTGATTTATTTTTAATATCAATTTAAAAGAATTTCTTACAGTAACAAATATTTTGTGTTAAAATACATATTTCACAAAATATAATATTAATCACTTAATGAAATTAATTTCAAATCATCTCTGAATTTTCCCTACAATTATCTCTTAATAGTGAGCTTCATCTGCTAATACGTGCTTCAATTAATTAAAATCACTTCTTGCTTGGTTATATCTTGTAATTAACAAACTTTATTCAATACCCATATGATCACACATTCTTTATATATAAAAAAAAACAAACTTTATTCAATACCCATATGATCACGCATTCTTTATAAAAAAATGACATATATTGCAGTGAACTTTCTACTTATTAAATACACTAAGTATTTTGGTTCGATAATTCTTAAAATTCTCAGAACCGAGTTCATCATTTACATTAATGCTCAATTATCCATTTTATTTTACTCTAATAATTAACCAAGGAACTTGAAGGTTCATCTAACTGATAACTTCAATATATCAATGAATTCCTTACAATGTTCTACAAATTCATAGAGCTTTTTGACTAGCATTCCATATAATAATGTTTGTTGATACAAATTTCTGGAAGACAAGTAATAAATAAATTCACACAAAAAATAATCATGTTAGCAAGAAATAGTACACATATGACTTAGAATTTATCAATCTTAGGCTCATAGCTACATGAAACTATTATTATAAGAGTGATTTTTAATCATTTATTACTTGACTGATTGAGAAAGTAAAGCAATTTAAAATAATTTAACTAACAAAAACACCATATTCAATCTTAAAATAAAAAGATAGCTAGAACATATATATTCTAGATAAATTCATTGTTTCTATTGCAATGATCAACAAAGAAAAATAAATCCTAAATTAATAATTGGACCTTTATTACCCCATATCTCTCCTTGGACTTTACTTTGTTGAAATTCTCACTTATCATGGTTGTGTTTGATAGTCATTTCTTTCTGTTTAAGGTAAGGAAATGATTTTACCAAACATGAATCAAGGTTACACCCACAAGAAGTAAGAGTTTTGAGAAATGCCTATACATGTAGAGATTAGAGAACCCTTTCTAAAAAGCTTCAAGCAGGTCCAAGCCCTAGTCTCAACTCCAAGTCCAAGTCTTCATCGCCATTTTTACCAGAGGTGAACTTGGCATCACCATTTTCTTTCCCAGAAACCTTAACAATAGGATTGGTTATGGTTCTCGCAAGATCCATATCTACCCCGTTATTAATCTTGACACCATGAATCAGTGTCGTTATATTTAGAAGTCCCCCACCTCGGGGAGCCTCATCATTCACATCCCTCTCGCAAGGATGAGAACGATGAGTTTCAATATTTAAATTTATATTTTTCTTAAGGCCTCCTTGTGGTCGTGTAGACGAGGATTCGTCTCCAGTTTCATAGTCGACACCAGACTGCACCCCTGGGGTTGGAGCACCATGAGTGAACTCAGATCCATGTTTTCGTGCAACTGGTGGCTCAACATCAATGGAAGGAACAAGGACTCTTATAACCTTTCCTACAGTTCCGGGCACGTATTTTCTTTTTCTTTTTTTACTGTGGGCATTATAATGGCCACTTAATGCATGCCCACTCTTGAATTCTCTGTCACAAAGTGAACATATGTATCCACTTCTAAGCTTGGAAGTGACAGTTCTTTCATCAGAACTTGTATCATTATCTTTTTCCACCATTAAGAATGAAGAAGATGAATGGATTTAGAATGGGGGGAATAACGAAGAGAAGAGACTGACAGTTGTTTTACGATGAAAACAAGAATGATTATATAAGAGAGGAAGAGAGATATTCTTCATGTATAAGAAAATGACTTGGTGACAAGTTTATAAAGGAGTTTCGTACTTCAAAATAGGTTAAATCTGCGTTGAACTGAATTAGATTTTGTAAGTTGTGACAGATTTACTGTATAAACACAGAGGCAACCCCACTACGTGATCTCATCTTTTAATATAATGCTTTTCATAAGGAAACGAAGGTTGATAATAGAAAATAATTTATGTTTTTTACGCTTATGATACCTTAGAAAGATTAACAGAATCTAGTATTTTTTGGTATCTCTGGACTCCCTTTTAAATTTTTTAACTAAAATTTGAAAATTACTATTACTTGATTTATTTTTTTTACATGGGATAATTATAGGTGGCCCTGACAATATTAACATATTAGATCCAGAGGTGTCAATTAATTTTCTCACCAAAAGAAATTCTCTCCAAATTCTCACCCCCCGTTTTTTTCCCCAACCCTATGATTTATTCAAATGATGTTGTGGTGAGAAACCATGCTTCCCAATTAAAACGCATGTATTACATTGATATCTATCTAAAGAATATATAGAGTAAGCAATAAGCATGTTATCACGTTACGCTGCGATTATATATTTTTCCTTTAAAAAACAATATTTAGCTGATATAAATGGTTTGTATTTTTTTTCGTAGAAAAAAAAGTCTAAATGATCAAACACGTTATAAATAAATAAAAAAAATTAATATCATTTAATGTTTGAGTTATAATACAGACTAAGATTAATAACGGCATTTTATTTTAATTAGATGATAAAAGAAAATTTAGAAAATGATATTAATTAGAAAATATTTTTTAAAAAATATCATGATACCTTGGAAAAAAAACAAAGGGAGCAAAAAATCAGATAAAAGATTAAACCGGGTTAACAAACACGGAAGACTATAACGGTGAAAAAAATTAACTACATAAAAAATAAAAAATAAAAAAAATAGTAATTAAAAGAATGAGATTGAAAATTAAAGTAAAAAAATGGTAATTAAAAGAATGAGATTGAAAATTAAAGTAAAAAAATGGTAATTAAAAGAATGAGATTGAAAATTAAAGTAAAAAAATGGTAATTAAAAGAATGAGATTGAAAATTAAAATAAAAAAATAAAATAGATTGAAGGGTGAAATTAAATATACTAATTTTTTTCAACTAGAGGGTTTAATTAAAAAGAATGTTTGTCGTCCACGCAACGACAAGCATGATAAAACTTTTTCATATTTTTTATCAATGAGTAGGTTATTTATGAGAATGAGATCATATTAATTTTTTTCAAACAATGAGTAGATCACCTATGAGAATGAGACTATATAGGAAAATCTTTGTATTTTTATAGTGGGCAAGTTACCCATGAGAATTAAGCCAACTTGAAAAATATTTGAATGATTCTAAAGTTACTTGGATTGGGACAATGAATCTGTTATTGCCATAAGATCTTGAGAAACCCAGCTTGAATAACAGGGTTAACCAAGAATGTCCCAGAAGGCAGAAACTCCTTGAAAAAACTTTGAAAATACTAGTTAAGATGATACAAATTTGTTATTTTCTGATATATTGAGACAAATCACTTAAATGATACGATCTTGGTAGATCTGTAAATTGATTTTGCCTCACTTTTTGAGAAAGGAATCCCTTTGTGAATCTTAATCTTTCTAATGAAAAAGAATTGATGAGATGATATGATTCTTTTCTCATTTTTTGATTGAGGCAAATTGCTGAGATGATGATGAAGGGAGTAATTGTATGGTGGAAGGTTTAACAGAGGTAGGGAAGATAAGAGCAGAATTGAGGGAGAATAAGAGAGAATTTAGGAATGCAGAGAAGGAGGACAGAATCATATTTCCTTTTCTTTCGATAAACTATTCTGTTACAACTGCCTCTGTATATAGGCGTGAATAGAAAGCGAGAACAGGGTCTCGTACCTTCTAGATTATAAATATATTGAAACGGTGTGTATTAAGTAAAGGTAATTTTAAGTAAGTAAAACGGTGCGAATTATTTGTAACGATAACTTCTCTTTTAAATACCTTTCCCTTGTTTAACCTTTTTCACGTAAAGCTTACCTGCAACAATTCTCCTCCCTTAATAACCACCTTGTCCTTAAGGTTGAAGGTTCGGAACCTGAGTTTTACTTTGTCTATAAACTCCCAGATGGCCTTTGCTGGGGACAACCTTTGCCAATGGATTAAAAGTTGTGTAGCCGCTTGTTGACCTCTCTTGCTCGTTCTGCGATCCATGATGGCTTGTGGCTGTAACAGGGGTTCTCTGGGTCCGTCTGGTAAGCTTTTATGCACCACCCTACTTCCCACACTCTTTTTCAATAGAGAGACATGAAAAACTGGATGGATATTTGACGATGATGGAAGGTCCAACTTGTAGGCTACTTCCACAATCCTCTTGATTACTACGTACAGGTCGTAGTATTTAGCTGCTAACTTGTGGTGATGCTGAAGCATTGATTTCTGTTTGTAGGGCTGTAGCTTTAAGTAAACTAAATCGCCCACTTGTAAGACCCTATCGCTTCTTTTCTTGTTAGCCAATTGCCTCATTCTGTTCTGGGATTGGACTAGATTTTGTTGTACCGTCTGTAGCATTTTCTTCCTTATTTGAAGATAATGATCAATTGCCTCTACTGCTAAGTCTTTGGGGAAATATGGTATGTGTATTGGTGGTGAAAACCCATATAGTATTTTGTAGGGGATGAACTTTGTAGTCATGTGGAAGTTGGTGTTGTACCACCATTCACTCAAAGCCAGCCATTTACACCATTATGAAGGAATCTCCCCTGTCATACACCTGAGATAGCCTTCTATGCACCTGTTGACGACCTCAGTTTGCCCATCTGATTGAGGATGATACACTATGGAGTAATAAAGGTTGACCCCTTGTAGGCTGAATAATTCCTTCCAAAACTGACTAAGAAAAATGGAGTCTCGATCGCTTATTATGGTCGCTGGCAATCCATGCAGTTTGTATATTGATTCCATGAAGGCCTTGGTGACTGTGTGAGTTGTATAAGGGTGTGAAAGTGCCATAAAGTATGCATATTTACTGAACCTGTCCACCACTACAAATATCACTTCCTTGCCCTCTGATTTCGGTAGGCCAGTTATGAAATCCATGCTAATGTCTGTGAATGGTGTAGTTGGAATTGGCAAGGGCTGTAACAATCCTGGAGTGGCCACATTCTCGGTTTTGTATTGTTGACAGGTCGGGCACTCTCTCATATATTGTCTTATTTGCTTTTGCTGTTTTTTCCAGTAGAAAATGTTGGCAACCTTGGTTGTTGTGACTGTAGACCCCGAATGTCCCCCTAAGGATGAATCATGGTAAACATTTATGAGCTGGTGTTAGAGTGCTATATTGTTCCCTACCACTAGTTTCCCTTTCCTGAATAAGCAATTGTCCTTTGTAATGAGGGTGTGTAGCTGAGTTGGGTCTCTTGTTAAGTCTTGGATGATGGATTGAATCTTGCTATCCTCCTCCCAAGATCTTTTGATATCTGCTACTAAGGGAATCGACACTGTGGACAGTGCTAAAGTATGAAGCTCACTGCTGGTGACTCTAGAAAGAGCGTCCGCTGCTACATTTTCTTTCCCCTTTCGAAATTCAATTTCATAATTGAAGGCCAACAGTTTAGATAACCATAAATGTTGAGAGGGAGAAGATAGTTTTTGGTCCAGCAGATATTTAAGACTCACATGGTCTGTTCTGATCTTGAAAGTTCTACCCTATAGGTATTGCTTCCACTTGGTTACCGCCTGCAGAATGGCCAACATTTCTCTTTTATAGGTGGACAATTCTTGTTGTCTTGGCTCTAATGCCTTACTGATGAATGTTATCGGATGCCTTTCCTGTATTAAGACTGCCCTAATGCCCAATCCTGATGCATCTATCTCGATGATAAAAGGCTTACTCATGTCAGGTAGGGCTAAAACTGGAGGATTAATCATTGCTTTCTTTAAGGTTTCGAAAACCAAAGTTGCCTCCTAGTCCCACCCCACCGCATCCTTTTTAAGAAGTTTGGTGAGTGGGCGACAGATAATGCCATATCCTTTTACAAATTTTTTGTAATACCCCGTGAGCCCTTGGAACCCCCGTAATTGCTTAATGTTCTAAGGTAACGACCACTTCTTAATTGCTTGTAACTTTTCTGGTTCGGTAGCCACTTTTGCCTTAGAGATAACATGGCCCAAGTATTCTACCTTGTCATCACCAAAGACACATTTTCTTTCCTTTGCTACCAGTTTGTGTGTCCTGAGTATTGCAAAAACTACCTGTAGATGCTCCATGTGATCTGTATAAGATTTGCTGTAAATTAAAATGTTGTCGAAAAAGACTAGAACAAACCTCCTCAATTGAGCTCTAAACACTTCATTCATCAGGCTTTGAAAGGTAGCAGGGGCGTTAGTAAGACCAAAGGGCATCACTAAAAACTCGTAGTGTCCGTTGTGTGTTCTGAATGCTGTTTTGTGGATGTC
>NW_011500184.1:171324-212662 GCF_000495115.2 Populus euphratica | reverse complement strand
TTTATGTTTTTTTAAATTGATTTTTTTTTAAATTTTATTATTTATTATTATATTAATTGTGATTTGAGTTCAATGATTTTTTATAATTTTTTATGGGGTTATTATAATCATGTAAAATCAGGTCATGAATTTAATATGTTAACTCTAGTTGACCGGATGAATTTAATATATTATTTTAATATTTAAAAAAATATTATCTTAAATATTTTATAGTAAAACTATATTTTTAATAATTATTTAAATTATTTTTAGACCTGTCATGTTACCCGATTATATTGAATTAAACCCACACATTTATTATTTCTTTTACTAAAAAATATGTTAGATCCATAATGTTGGCCTAGCTAATTATCTAATTATCTAGTGTATAGTTATAATATAAATCAATGTGTATCCATAGATACATGCATTCATGAAATAATTTATTCATGACTTGCACAAACATTTCTCTGTATATATTAGTTTATAATAACTTTGGTTATTCATTGTTATTGTAACATTTATTTGGTTATTAATATTTCTCAGAATTTATTATATTTATTTAATTAGGGAATTGTTATTGTAATAGCTTTGTGACAAAGAGAGAAGACATAGGATAAATAAAAATTGAGATATCGAGAGTTTCCTTACATAGTTGTGTTTTTTATTTGAAGGGTTTTTTTGAAAACTAACAGACCTCTTTATCCCATTTCCGCCACGTAATTGGTTGTTTTCGATGCATTGCCTGCAAGTGCAGCCACCTGGTTCTCCCATTTCAGAAAGGAGAAGAAAACACAAGAGATAAGGAAGCATTGATTGATTGAGTTTTTGAGCAAAAGTAACGTCGAAAAGCAAATCCAATACGTACGTATAGGGTGCCATGCTACACAAAACTGATTCCAAATGTAACGTAATCAGAAAGGGTTAGTCATACGACTTTTATTAATAGGGATCACAGAAAAGTACAGCAGCATGCCAGAGAGGATATAGCTACAGTACATTGAAGAGTTTATCCATTGAACTACGTCTAATTATCAACTAAATGCGTTCAAATATATATTTTACCAAGAAAAAAAAGAAGCAGAAATCGTTTTTTTTAAAAAAGAAAAAAAAGAAGCAGAAATCGTTTTTTTTTTTAAATAGTAAGAAAAATCAAAGAAGAAAAAACACAACACACAACATTTTCTCTTTTTAGAGAGCTATATTGAATCTAACAAACATAAACCTAAAATCCATTCCAAAAGTTTTTGAATTTTAAATTAGAGGAAAACTCTCTGAAATTATTCTCACAAAAAATTATGCACAAAAAATTTAAAATTAAAAAAATTGCTGCCAAAAGTTGTTCATTAAGTTAGCCAAAATTTTCTTCTTATTAGCGTTATTAGAAATAGCAAACAGAATAAAAATGATGAATTGAATAATTCAATCCATTATTCAGTATAATTAAAAAAAAACATATAGCAATAGTAATGTGATATATATATATGGCTAAGCTAAGATTTTAATTAATTAAATGTGAAAGAACAAAATAATAAAATAAAATTGACATGTGTCATCCTTAGGGAGCATGCTAAACATGCAACCAAAATCTTGACATCAAAATAAGCTAATAAAAAAATAACTAAAAAAAATTGAAATCAAATTCTAAACAAATTCAACATAAAGATATGAAATTGAAAAAAGAAAAGAAAGCCATCAAAAGGATAAAAAAACCCAACAAATCAAGAAACACAATCAAAATTTGCAACTTGAATTATGTGAATGAAATAATTTAATTAAAAAAACCACAAAAGATCATGAAACTCAATTCTAAAAAAAAATGATGAAGAATAAAATAAAAAAATATTAAAATTTTAAAAATGATCATTAAAAAAAGATAAATCAATTGGAGTTAATTTGCCAAACATATAATCTAAATAATGACATTGAGATAAACATATTAAAAGGAAATCAAACATGATGAAGCTCAGTATCCTAACCAAGATAGGTGGACTATGCTATAATGTGAGCATGCCAAAAAAATTTCTAACATAAAAAAGGATGTAAAGGAAAAATCCAACTTCGTTGTGGTATAAGGGTAACTTTATCAAAAGTAAATTCAATAAAACAATAAAGTTTAATTATTGAAGAACCAAATGTAAAGAAATTTAATTAAAAAAAATCCGAGTCTGCTCAAATTAATTTGCTAATTCCATGAACATGGAAGAAACACATATTAGTTAGGATTGATATAACCTGATAAAAAAGAAAGGAAAAAAAAAAGGGCAAAGACTACTTTTCAATAAATCAAATATTAAAGAATGAAATTAAAAAAATTATTTTTGAAAAGAAAAAAATTAACCCTTATCAGACTTCAAAATTGGTGACCTCCGGTTATGAACCCGGAAATAACCTCATAAAAAGCAAACCCTAAACAAGCATAAAAAAAATATTAAACTAGTAAAATGCTATAGGATGAAATTGAAAAAATAAGAAATGAAATAAATAAATAAACAATAATAAAAAAATAAAAATCAAATTTGATATAAAAAGTAAATAAACTAACTATTAGAAATAGCAAACAAAAGAAAAATGATGAACTGAACGATTCAATTTATTGTTCACTGTTACATTGTATATATATACTCATTTATGTAAACGTGAATGAACAAATAATAATTAACAGAGTAACTAATTATTAACAGCTAACTAATTCTTCTAACAACTTTGACTGATTCTAACTACTTTAACAAACTCTAACTGCTACATAGTTGCATGATGAAGACGTCAACTGAAGATTGTCGGTTTGATGTATGTGTTTATGGTTAAAGCTGGAGATTGCTTTGTTGATGATCTTTCTTCTACCTAGACATCCATTGCTGTAGCTGCTGGTTTTAACGTGGATGAGCTGCATGTATGTCAATACTCCCCCTCAAGATGAGACGTAAGAAAAATTTAAGGGGAATAAATGTTATGAAGGCTCATCTTGGAAACCAAAGAAAAGAAAAGAGCGAACCCAAGAGCCTTGGTAAAAACATCTGCGATCTGATGTTTGGAAGAAACATGAAAACATGTAGAATGCCTAACTAAAGTTTCTCTCGAACCACATGACAGTCAATGTCTATGTGTTTTGTTCATTCATGATATACAGGGTTAGTTGCAAGATGAAGAGCAGCCTTATTGTCACAATAAAAAATTACAGTTTGTGGTGGAACCTGGAGGTCTTAAAGAAGAGATTGAAGCCACACAACCTCACAACAAGTAGATGTCATGGCTCTGTACTCAGCCTCAGCAGAAGACCTGGACACAGTGGTTTGTTTCTTTAACTTCCAAGAAATTAAAGAATGATCAAGGAAAATGCAGTACCCTGTCACTGATCGTCTAGAATCCACACACCCTACCCTGTTAGAATCACAAAATACCTTCATTTGTAAACTAAAAATGACTAGAAAGAACAATCCTTGGGCTGGAGAAGCTTTAATGTAACGTAAAACTCTTTGTCCTGCAACTAAATAAGGAGCACAAGGTTGGGCCATAAATTGACTTAGCACTTGAACAACAAAGAAAATGTCAGGTCTGTTGATAGTGAGATAAAGTAAGCGCCTAACAAGTCGTCAGTAAGTAGTAGGATCTTCTAACAGTTGGCCGGAATCCTTAGAAAATTTCACATTAGATTCCATAGGAAAGTGGACTGGTTTTGAAGCCAACATACTAGAATCTTCAAGAACTTCCAATGCATACTTTCGTTGACAAACTGAGATTCCAAGCTCACTACGAGCGATTTCTAAACCAAGGAAATATTTCAGCTTGCCAAGGTCTTTGAGCTGAAATCTATCATTAAGCAATTTGATAAACTTTGAAACCTCTGCTGAATTATCACTAGCAACCACTATATCATCAACATAAACCAACAATGCGATGAATGAACCTTTCAAAGTTCGTGTAAATAAAGTGTAATCAGCTTTGGACTGTATGAATCCAAACTCGAGTAGAATAGTAGAGAATTTAGCAAACTTTTGCCTGGAAGCTTGCTTTAAACCATAAATGGACTTGTGGAGCTTGCATACTTTAGACTCCCCCTTATTAGTGAATCCAAGAGGTAAGGACATATAGACTTCTTCATCTAATTGACCATGAAGAAAGGCATTATTCACGTCCAATTGATGAAGATGCCACTGTTTGATTGTTGCCACTGCTAAAAGAGTGCGCACAGTGGTGAGTTTAGCCACAGGAGAAAATGTTTCATAGTAATCCAAGCCCTCACACTGATTATAGCCCTTAGCAACTAACCTGGCTTTATACCTCTCCAAAGTCCCATCAGATCATAACTTGACTTTGTAGACCCATTTGCACCCAATAACATGCTTTGAAGCAGGAAGGTCAACAATAATCCATGTATTATTAAGCTCAAGTGCTTTGATCTCAATATTTATAGCCTCACGCCATTCCTCATGCTTAACAGCTTGAGTATAAGATGTTGGCTCAACAAGTGCAGAGATAGAAAGACTAAAGAATTTTTTAGAAGAGGAAAGATGATTATAGGAAAGAACTGAAAAAAGTGAATAAGGAATACCTAAAGCTATAGACGAAGATGTGGGATCTAAAGTGGAGGTTGCAAGATGACAATGATAGTCATGTAAATATCGAGGTATCTATTTTACCCTAGAAAATTTTTTACTAGGCTGAGGGATACATGGTTTTAAAGGTAGTATGTATAAAGCAGATGACATACAGGGTTCTGAAGTGGAATTCTGGCTACTTGGACTAGAAGGTGAAGAATTTGAAAGTAGGGGATCAAGTAAAGGAAGAGTTGGTTCATGCAGTGGAATAAACAAAGGTAAAACAGAATCAGTAGTAGATATTGGATATTTTAGTGCAAAAGGGAATATACTTTCATGAAACACTACATCTGTGGAGACAAACACAATATGGAGTTTTAAATCATAGAGTTTGTAACATTTCATGCCATATGGATAACCAATAAGTATCTAAGGCTTAGCTCTAGGATCAAATTTATGTCTATTTTGAAGAAGAGTATTTGCATAACAAAGACAACCAAATACTTGTAAATGAGAATATGATGGAGAAGATTTGAACAAAACTTCATAAGGAGATCTATTTTATAGTAGAGGAGTAGGAATCCAATTTATTAAGTGCACTACAGTAAGAGTGCAATCCCTCCAAAACTGTAAAGGCAAATATGATTGAAAAAGAAGGGATCTAGCCACATTCAAGATATATTGGTGTTTGCATTCAACAGTGGAGTTTTGTTGAGGTGTTTCAACATAACTAAGTTGGTGGATAACACCTTTTGTTGCATAGAAATGATTCATGTTGAACTCAATACCATTATTCGACCTTAAGATTTTGATTTTAGCATTGAATTGTGTCTCAACCAAATTAAAGAAAGCTTGAATGTGAGTTCTGGTTTGGGATTTATTTTCTAAAAGATGAATTCATGTAAATCTTGAATGATCATCTACAATTGTCAGAAAATAGGATGAACCAGTAAGGCATTTTATAGAGAATGGACCCCAAATATCACAATGAATTAAATCAAAAGGTTGTGTAGAAGTAGATATGCTATGAGGAAAGGATAAACGATGTTGTTTGGCTAATGGACATATGCTGTAAGTTTTATTTGATTCATGTAGAACTTGAGAAATTATATGGGAAAACAATTTCAAAGGAAATTTTACAGGATGTCCTAATCTGTAATGCCATAAGCTATTATTAACAAAGTTTACAGAGAAACTAGCAGAGGCCAAATCAGTGATGGGATGATTGAACATGAATTTTGCAGAATTGATAAAAACAGAATTTTGAGGTAAAACAGAAACTGAATTTTGCAACAAATGGTATAAACCTCCAGCTTCTTTACCCACACCAATCATTTTCCAGCTTGTGAGATGCTGAACAAAATAGAACTTTGGTAAGAAAATGACACAGCAATGTAGGGTTTTGATCAGCTTGCTAACAGATATGAGATTGAATGAAAAATGGAATACAAAAGACATCAGTTAGAACAAAATATTCTGAGATTTTAATTGTACCAATATGACTAACTGAAGCAAATTGACCATTTGGTAGTCTCACGGATTTGGAAACAACAGAAATAATATTTGTAAAGAAGATGTTGTCGCAGATCTTATGATCTGTAGCACCAGTATCAATTATCCAAGGTGTTGTCGCAGGATGTGTGAGTGAAGACTATTGAGGTAAAGATAAAGAAGATGCAAAAACAAAAAGTGCTATAATAAAAAAATCACCTGCACTTGTCATATTTTCACCTTACATAGGGATTTCTGACTCTTTACTTGCAAATGAGGAGACTTGGTTGACGGATGAATCATGCTTAGAGATGTTTGGTTTGAACATGTTGATAAACTATTGACACTGCTCATAGGTAGTAGGCACCTGAGGGCCAGAAACTTGATGAACGCTAGGAGATGCATTCTTTCCTTTATTAAACTTGTAATCGGGTGGAAAACCATGAATTCTGTAACATTTTTCCATAGTGTGGCCAGAAATACCACAATGAGAACATATAGGTCGATTTTTTTTAATATGAAGAGATTTATTACTAGCAAAATGATTTGAAGACATAGCTTTTGAAAGCAAGGCAGTAGTGTTTTGATTAAAAGAAATGCTTGCTGAAGAAATCATGCATTGCCTTTCCTCTTAGATTACAAGTGAGAAGACTTTGTTGATTGAGGGTAGAGGATCAATTAATAGAATTTGACCTCGAACATGTGAGTAACTTTCATTCAATCCCATTAAAAATTGATAAATATGTTGCTGATGATGATAAGACATAATAGTCTTCAAAGCTCCACATGTGCCGGTAGGAATTGGCTGGTGATTTGCTAACTCATCCCACAATCCTTTCATAGCAGTAAAGTATGAGCTGACCGAATTATTTTCTTATGACAAGCAAGAGATAAATTTTTGGAGCTGAAAGATTTGTGGCCTATTGTGTTGAGAAAACCGATCCTGAAGATCATTCCATATTTCAGAAGCATCATCAATGTAAATGATGTTGTTCATAATTTATGTTGAAACAAAGTTGAGCAGCCATGAAAGAACCATATTATTACACCGAGTCCATGCCAAACCTTGAGAATCATAAAGATTGGATGGCTTAAGTAAAGTGACGTTAATAAAACTAAGCTTGTTTTCGGCTAATAAAGCTATCATCATTGCTTTTTTCCATGAGTTGTAATTCTCAGCATTGAGTGGTTTTGAAATAATCATGGTTCACCATGATGCAAGAAGAAAGGATTAGAAGAATCCATTTCTGATGTGGGGTTCATATTTTCAGCTATTTCTTAAGAAAATAAAGAACTGATGAAAAGAATGAAGAAAAAAGATGAAGAGGATAAAAATGCAGAAATAATCCTTCAAAGAATTTGCTCTGATACCATATTAGAAATAGCAAACAGAAGAAAAATGATGAACTGAATTATTCAATTTATTGTTCACTGTTACATTGTATATATATACTCATTTATGTAAACATGAATGAAAAAATAATAACTAACAGAGTAACTGATTGTTAACAGCTAACTAATTCTTTTAATAGCTTTGACTGACTCTAACTACTTTAACAAACTCTAACTGCTGCATAGTTGCGTGATGAAGACATCAACTGAAGATTGCAGGTTTGATGTATATGTTTATGGTTAAAGCTGTAGATTGCTTTGCTGATGATCTTTCTTCTACCTAGTCATCCATTGCTGTAGCTGCTGGTTTTAACGTGGATGACCTGCATGTAAGTCAATAAGCATAGATAAAATTCTCAATTTTAAAGTTGGAATACATAACTAAAATCTCAATTATTTTTGTCAACATCTATCGCATCTCACTAACAATATTGTTAGCGAAATACTTTTAACAATCTAAAATTTTTTTGCTTAATATGTATTGGGCAACTTCATCTGTTTTTTTTTTTTTTGAAATATAAGAAATTTATTATGAGCTTTTATAACTATTAGAAACATAACTTAATAAAAAAAATAAAAATAAAGATAAAGTGTTAAATTCCTTATGAACAAAACAAGAATCAAGCAAACTAAGAAACTTTCCTATTAACTCACAAAAACTAAATATGCAATTACATAATAAAAACCATAACTATCCAACTAAATCAATTTTTATATACACTTTCTATTAGATCAAATTATCCGTTATATAATTCTTTTCTCTATGAACATTCGTGAAATTCATAGAAAAAAGCATACTACATACATTTAAATACTTAATTGAATTCATCTTGTAAGTGCATAGTTGTATAATATCATGGCTTTTAATCCAAGTAATGACATGTAAGAATCAATCTCCACAATCTAGTTTTTAGAGGAAGTATAATAATAATCAATACTTAATTGAAGAGTTTTTCTAATTACCAAAACCTCAACTTCATTTGATTTTTTAATACTTATAAAATATGATCTCTTAATACACCAAAATTTCTAAAAGCCTTCGTTTTTTTTTTGTTTTTTTATAGAGGCTTCTACATTCCATTTTAATAAGCTCATTAAAAGAGGTATCCAAGATAATTAACTTTGCATTCTTAGTCCATAAAAGAAATACCATTTGATGGACATAGCAAATCTATCATAGTATAATAAATACTTATATCATTATATCTTATCAATGTTGCAACTTTATGGAAAAAGAGAGTAATAGCTATTATCCCAATCTAGTACTATCTTATTGAGGATCAAATTATTATGTGCATTTTAAATGGACCAAACTATACCACAAGAGAATAACAACCACACTTGTTTGTATATAGATTCTAAGACCATTCATCACCATTGTAAGGAAAAAAAAATATAAAGCCATTAGATCAATTGCTATCCTAACCATGTCATCACCTATGATTGTAATTTACATACCAACTCACAATAAAGTAAAATCTATTTTGTAGTTTCAATCCATTATTTACAAAAAGAAAAAAGAAGCGACATAAATCATTTTCTTGTATCAAATATCTTCTTTGAAGAAAATCTTTTGTAAGTAGCTTATTAAGAATAGCAAGTCATAAATTAAACTCTAACTTTAAAAGATAAAAAATTATATATCTGACTAAAATGATTTATCTCATGGTAAAACAATTGTCTCTTAAAAAGATGAGCAATTTTTCATTGAAAAAAATGCCTTTATGATTTGGCCTCTAAATCTTCTTATTCATAATATTTGACATAGAAAAATCTCAAATAGTAGTTATAATAATTCCTTTACTTTTACCTTTTTCAATGCATAAAATATCATTCACCACAATAAGATCTATTCTCAATTAATGCCATCGTTGTTCCCATATCTGAAACTATAGCATTCAAATTTTCACATGCAACATATATAAAGACTATGATAATTGATTTTAAAAGAAGAATCTTCTAACCATTTCAAAGTTTAAAAAGGAGTTTAAATCTCATTTTCATCAACCATTGAAATTGTATTTTTCAAGCCAATAGATCAATCATCCATACCATTGATAGTATTACAAATACAACTTCAAATAGTTGAAAATTTTGGAACCACTTCATCAATATTAGACTAATATTTTACATTTAAAAAAGTTCTCCAAGCTATTGAAACATTATTGTTGTACCCACAAAACTATTTGAATAACATTATCCTTTTTTTTTTCTCCATAATAGACCCCAATCCTAAACCCTTTTTATCTTTCAGCCTAGCTAAGAATTTCCAAGCCATCATATAAATTTTCTAGTATTCATATATCCATTCTAAAAGAATTATGCTTGCATGGAGACAATTTTCTTCGCTTCACCAAATGAAATCTTTAATAAGAACATATAATAGAGAGAAAGATTAGACAATAATGACTTTGATAAACAAAGTCTTTAACCTACTAATAGAATCATCACCTTCCAAGTATAGACAAGACTTGATCTTTATTAGAAATTGTTTCTGAGTGAAGTATAGTCTTGGATTCACTCTTATACAAAGGCTCTAGCATTTAAAAGATAAACAACATGATTTACATCTCAAAACATCAACCACACCTTTAATTAATTCCAACAACATCAATACGCAACAAAACTAATTAAAAATAATTTTAACATTCTTAAGAACTTTCATATAGTTCAAGAAAAAAAATCATTATATCATTAGCTTGTTACAAGAAAGTTGTTATTTGAGAAGATAGATTAACGTTGAATAAAATTCACTCTTTATTACTCGACCAAAAAGAATTGTTAGCCCTTCTACAATAATATTAAACAAAAAAGATGAAAAAAAATTCTTTTACCTTAAACTCTTTTTCATGTGAAACTTATTAGATAAGAAGCCATTTGTAAATACATAAATATAAGCCTTCAAAATTTACTTATATATAAAGAAAACCCATCTACCATCAAAACCCATAAAATGTATGACTTCAAAAATAAAATATCAAGTCACCAAGTTAAAAGCCTTTTAGAAATCCACTTTAAAAAAGAAGATTGAACATGTTATCTTGCATACTATCCATAATTTATTAGCTAAAAGAGAAAAATCAAGAATCTACCTCCCTAAGATGAAAATAGACTAAGAATTTCTAATTACTTCATCAATAACTCTTCTAAGTCTCAAGAACATGATCTTGTATGCCCCATTCACAAGAATAATAGGCCTAAACTTTATGAACTTATTAGCACCTTTAATTCTTAGGATTAAGGTAATATATCCATAATTAATCCTTTTTGGCATCTGATTGCTATTGAAAAATTATAAAATCAGAAAAAACATCTCCTCTTCAATATATGAAAAGCTTTATATATATATATATATATATATATATAGAGAGAGAGAGAGAGAGAGAGAATTAAAATCATCAAGCCTTAAAACGTTAGACCCTTCACAACTTCATATTGCTTTATTAACCTTTTTTAATAAGATCTCTCTCTTTAATTAAAATGAAGAATGAAGAATCATTGCATGAGAACTTAAAGCTTGTACCTCTTATATATGACCTATCAAAAAAATCATTACTAAACAAGTTAGAGAAGAAACTTGTAGTCTAAAATTTGATCTCTTTAGAGCTAGAAATTACATTCCCATCAATAGCTATTATATCAATAAAATTTCTTCTATTGAACAAAAAAGTTGAAAGTTGAAAGAATCTAGTATTTTTATCACCCAACTTGCATCAATTGTTAGTTATCTTTTAAATTTAGAAAGATTCATAATGCCTCTTTAATTGCTAAAGTTTAGAGTTTAATCAATTCGACAAATTTAGCATATGTTATATTCCTACTCTCAACCTTATTCATAATTGATTTAATTCTAGATTCTACTATTTTAATCTTATTCTCTTAGATCCTATAAGTGATAAGATTCCATTTCATGTAATTTTCTTCTTAACTTAGCTTCTTAATTAAACAAAAGTGATTTATATCATAATAAAAAGATGTCCATGTCAATTTCACATCAAAATAGATCGATTTATTTATCAACTAACAATCTAAAAAACAAAAAGGCTTCCTACCCTAATCTTTGTGTTCTTTGCCATAAATAATGGGATAGTTGTCTAAGAGGCTTCTATCCAATCTAAAAAGCTTATGTTGAGGGAAAGGCAACATAACATCTAGAATTACAAAATACTTATTAGTACGACTCGTAAAAGAACCTTTTAAACAAGTATAATTATGACTCTACAAGGATAGCTTGAGAAGATCATAAATAATTAAAAAGTTATGACGGCCTCTTGCATTAACATGATTATGAAAACATGCTACTCTTTACAAGTAAACTTGTTTCCTTAATTAGTAAGTTATGTGAAATTTTGTATATAATAATTATTATAAATAAAAAGAAGATAAAAATTATATTCACCTTTTAATTTAAAATTAAACATTATAATCTTTGTGCAACTTTGTTTTTAACTTAATGAGTTATTCTAACTTATTTATAATAAATATTATTTTCATAACTACTCTAGTTTGCAATTTTTAAGAACATTAATATGTAAAGAAATTTAAAAAGTTCAACAAGATATATAAAACACCAATATTGCTATATATTAATCATCAACTATTACAATGTTCTTTCACTATTATCCTTTTTATTCTTACAAAAAGATAAAAACTTATTATATGTTAAAGCATCCACCCAATCAAGTCCTCATCCTTTTCAATTTTGAAAGAATCTTTCAATAATGGTAGCATTTTATGAATATGAATAAAGTATTTGTTTCAAGTTAATTGACCATTATTTATAAAAATAAACATTGTAACCATAAGAAGCTAGAACTCTAAGATTTCAAAGGCCCCAAGGGGTAACGTCAAGAGCTGAAGAAAGGATGTCATCAAAACCCTAGTTTCAACTCCAAGTCTAAATCCTCAGTTCTACTCTATTTATTAAGTTCAAGATCAATAGGCTTAACAACTAAAACACTAACATTAGGATTGGTTGTGTTCCAGAAAATCTCTCCAATTTGATTTTTCTTTAACGGATTCTTTGTGAGCTCTCGCCTCTGCGACTCCTCGTTGTCTCATCTTTTATAAGAATGATGGTGATGAGAAGATGCATTTTTTACCTTGCGATTGGCACAACGATCACCATTTCATGGCATTGGTATGGACATATCTTGTTGTCCAATAAACTCAAGTTCAATTCCTTGAGCTCGATCTTTTTCGGACTTAGATCCAGCCAAGGTTGCAGCCACGGATTAGACCTTATCCGAAGGAAGATGGTTTAAAACCGTGCCTGAAATATTTGGTGTTGGTGGCTTAAGGGATCTCTCCACTAGGCATTTTGGTGCCAGCCTAAGGCTTGACCAGTGTCTGAAACATATTGTGCAAATAAACCTGCCATGAGTATCAGAAGAAGGTTTGTTATTGTAGCTTGACTCTGCATCCATTATGGTGGGTTTAAAGCCTAGAGAAAAGAAGAAAAATAAAAGGGAAAAGACTTCTTAGAAAGAACACAAACAATATGTTAGATGATGAAAACGAGGAAAATGTTCAAACAGAGCTAATGGGTTTAAAGAATATTAGCTAGAAAGTGCAAAATATAATATATAGTAAATGGACTGATTTGCAATATAATTAATTAAGAAACTAATTAATTAATAGCCTATTTGATATCATTTTTTGTTTTTTGTTTTCTATCTTTTTAAAAAAAATTAAAGCAGGAAAAATATTATTTAGACTCAATTTAATAAAGAAAATAATATGTTATCAATTAAAAACATAAGAAATATTAACATTAACTGGTGATGAAATTCTAGCATAATGGTAACAAGTATGGTGGTGGTGGTGCTAATATGGTCATGAGTGATATGGGACCAAAATTAATAATAAAGGTTATATTAATTTTAAATTTATGATAATTTTTATTTTATTAATAAATAATAGTGATTTTAGTGAATAATAATAATACAATAATAGTGACTACAATAGCATGATAGCTAAAGTATAATCATAATATGTTTGAGAAAATTATAAAAACAAATAGCAGTGAGAGTGTTGATAAAACTAATGTTGATGGTGATAATATTAAAAAACTAATAATAACAATGATGAAATAATAATAATAATAATAATAGTTACAATATGGTGGTTATAATGATATCAATGAAAATGAAATAGGTGGTGTGATGGTGTGGATATGTAATGGTATGGTGGTGATAATTAATGTTAATAATATGTATCTTATAAGAAAACAACTAAAAATAGAAAACAAAAAATAGAAAATCAATTACTGTTGTTTTCAAAATTTCATTTTAAATTTCAGAATTATTGAAATAAATAAATAAATGTTTTATGGTGATTTTTTTTTTCAAAACCAAGAAACATAAGATAAAAAAATGTTAACACAAATGTGCTCTTAAAAAAAAAAAATAACTAGATTCATTTCTTCTTCTTTTTTCATGACAATTAGTTATTAACATACTACAATAATAAAACATTATATAAAACATGATTAAAATATAAAAGGATACATCATATTAGTTGCATGTTTATTATTTTTGTTCGATATTATTATTAGAGTCTTAAATTTAAGTCTAGCTCCTCATTGAAGGTGACTTCAGTCGTCTCTTGTCCCTTGACAAAGGCTCCAGTACTTGCTTCTGCCACAACTGCATTTGATGACTCCCTCATCCAGGCAACCGACTGATCAAAGTTTGTAATCGAATTCGTATCCAACTCCCATGGATTCAAATTCTTATTGATAGTAGGATAAGCTGGACGATGATTGTTGTCAATTGCATGGGGAATCACATAAGGGATTTCATATCCTTCATGATGAAACCTATGTGAGATCTGATGATATGCACCTTTGTCACCAAGAGAAGGATCAAACCCAGAACCGGGCATGAAACTGGTCTGTCCATTTCTAGAATGGAAAGAAAGTAATGTTTCTGGGTTCATTATAAGACCATTGCCTTGGTTTGGCATAGGAATCTGGATCAGAAAAGGTATCATATCTTCACCATTTGGAGTCACAGCATGGAGAGGATGAGGAGATAGAATAGCTGGAGTGGTGCAGTTCATCTCCTTCATTGAGAGGTACTCTTCCATCATCATCATTCTGGAACGCTCCTCCAGCATCATCCTGCCTCGCTTCTCTAGCATCTGCCTGCGCTCCTCGTTACGCTCCCTCTTATGAGCATTCTGGTGGCCTCCAAGGGCTTGAGAGGAAGGAAAGCCTTTTGAGCAACGTGCGCAAATGTAAGCATCCGGTTGTTGCAAGCTCAGCAGTGTAGGTAGGTTCTCCCTTGTAATTGATCGAGCATTGGAGCTCTCACAAGAGTTGGCTTTGCCTTGGAGAAGGTTAGTAACCATCCTTGACGGTGGACAGACAAAAGGAAAGAGAACTAAGGGAGAAAGAGTGTTTGTTAAAAGAAAGGTTGGTTGAATTGCGGGTTGCAAAGGATGAAAGGAAGTGATATTTATATAAAAGATTGGAAGCATTACACTACGACTAGTTATTTATAAAGTAACATGTATATATTTATATGAATATAGAGATTTGACTTTTGTAAAGAGGGTTAAAAAGGGTAAGATTAGGTTTTTGCATATTTGGGATTAGATCCTTCCTGAAAAAGGAGCCGTGTAAAGCTTGTAGAATTCCTTTTTCTTTTTCTTTTTTTAAATCAAATTAGAGGTTGACTTGTAGGACTAATGGGTAGCTTGCAAGGGCGAAAAGGTCATGTTCATAGGATATATTAACCATGAATTAATTTATTTAACCTTGGTAAATAAAATGGGTGTATGGATAGATTTATTACACATCCAATATTTTGGAATACTGAACCTTGATTTTTCTTAATGTAAACTTTATTATATAATAGGAAGATGCGTAGGATGTTTGAATATTTGGGGTGTTTGTTTTTGCATGTTTCTTAAAAATTTTGATTTTTTTAACTTCAAATTAATTTTTTAGTGTTTTTTAATAGTTTTGATGTAATAATATCAAAAATAAATTTTAAAAGATTATTTTGATTTTTTATGAGTTTAAAACACTTTAAGAAAAAATTATTACTACAATATCAAATACTATCGTAAAGAAATTAACTTAAACTTGAGATTTTTCTTATTTTCTCTTAATTAATCTAATTGCGATCTTAATTTACAAGATCACGTGATTTTAATTTTTCATACTCGATATAAGGATATGAGAATATATAAAATCACTTATAACATACGATATGATAAATTACCTATATAAGCATATGAGAATATATAAAATCACTTGTAATATACGATATGATAAATTACCTGATAAGTTACGTAGCATGTAACATATGATATAGTAAATTATCTGATAAATTACAATCATGTCAAAAATATACACATATGAAATATCATAATTGAATTGAAAAGATATTTCAAACAAATAAATTTCAAATTACTTCATTTAATCATTTCTCAACCTTTTTCTTTTGATAGAAAATTGTTTGTTAGGTAGAAAAATTACATTTATAATTGAATAAACCTCAAAATATTTTTTTGTAAAAAAATTATTATAATACTTGATAAGACTTATCTCGAATATCAACATCATATATATGAAAAACAAAATGATATATATGTTATAATAATAGTAAAAAATACATGCATACTTCCCATGGATACAATCTTAGTTTTTTTTAATTGTAATTAACTAACAAGATCACATGTGATTTTAATATTTTATAGTCGATATAAGTATAAGAATATATAAAACCACTCGTAATATACTATCTGATAAAATATTTAATTATAAGTTACAATAAATTACCTCATGAATTACAACTATATCAAAAATATATACATATGAAATACCATAATTGAACTGAAAGGATATCTTAAACAAATAAAATCTTAAATTATTTCATTTAATCAATTCTCAATTGTTTTCTTTTGATGAAATCTTGTTTGATGGCAAATTTTACATTTATAACTAAATAAATCTCAAAATATTTTTTTTAAAATTCCCATAATGCTTAATAGGATTTATCACGAACATCATTGTATATATGAAAAAGAAGAATGATATACATGTTATAATAATAGTAACAATACATGCATACCACCCAGCATTTTACATTTATATAAATAAATTTATGATAGGGCAGATATATCATTAAAAATTGAAATAGCGCGTATATATGTTATAGATTAATATAATAGTCATGTAAGTGCATATTAAATATTGTTGGAGTGTGTAGTTACTCCTGAGATCTCTTTTCCTATACATGGCTTAAATACTCGTTGGACTTCATTGACTTGAAGTAAATTAGCAACTAATTTAGCCGTTTGTCGTCTCCTTCAATGAGAAAGATCGAGTTCAGTGGAACTTTGATTTTCGAGCTTCGGCAGGTAAATAGACCTTGCACACAAATTTGTCTGATTCCTCACCGTCAGAAATCAACTTAATGCATACACCAAAAATAGCACAAGGAACGCTACTCTCCCTTTGTTCTATCTATCTATCTATCTATCCCTTTCTTTCTTTAAAGTAACTAATAGTGGTTTTTTTGAGTCACCGTAGTTTGCATTGTAACTAAGCCTCAATGGTTTGAAACTGATCACAGCAAGTCACGCTAATTCTTAGGTCAAGGTGTACTAATCTTGTCATCACTAATCCTCTTTTAGGTTGCATTTCTTCCTAATTTAATTAATTACATGAATTACTCCTTTTATTTTAATTTTCTTTCCCTCATTTATTATATATAAAGCCTTTAAGTTTACCGTACACTCTCTGTAATTTACTATGGATTAGAGTAGTATAGTTTTAAAAAATTACTTTGATCCTCGAATTTTAATTTTGTGCAATTTAGCCATTTAAAGCTCAAATTAGCCTTAAATTGCATTTTTTTAAGGGAAAGATTGAATTGAAAGTTAAGGGACTGAAGTGAAAACCTTAAGTAACATAGGGGGCTGGTTTGAACAATTCGTTGAAACTTTCATTTTAATCCACAATATTGTTTAGGCATAAGGCAATCAATCTCTTGAATTTCAAGACAATACATTTTGGTACCTCACTTCATTTTACTCTTGTTTTAGTCATTTTCAATTGGAAAGAGAGAGAGGGGGTCATTGAATTTCAGTCTACAAAGAGAAAGTGGTTGTTGGGAAAGATTTCGGCCACCAAAGTGATTGATTTTTATGTCAAATGGTATCATATAATGAGGGGAGATTATTTTTTACCTTTAAAACATCTAAAACAACATATTTGAACTTGAAAATAATTTTTGTTCTAGGTGGATTTCAGGTTTTTGAACTTTTTTTGGCTTTTTGGTGGCCATGAAATAGTTTAATAAGGTCTCTAGAGTGTTTTCTAGATATTTTAGGTTAAAATGGATTGAAAATGAGATTTTTGGATAAAAAAATGATAGACTCTGTTTTTTCAGCCACCACAATAACAAACTTTAATTTTTTAACATATTTGGGGTGGATGACATGATTTCCATCCATTAAACTTTTTTAAAAAAGCTTGCACATGGGCCATGCACTCTACCCATTGTTTTTTTTTTCATAATTATTATTTTGTGTATGGTTTTTATTATAAATCTCATGTATTTCTTTATTTTAAATTTATTTTGATAAAATAATTTATTAAACATGACCAGATATTTATTATAAATTTCATGTATTTTTCTATTTTAAATTTATTTTGATAGAATAATTTATTAAACATGACCAGATGAATTACCCGTGTTGCAATGTGAGATATCTTGATTTTTATTTTTCACTTAGTTTTCTCAATTTTATTTTTTTATTGTTGATGAATTTTTTTCCATTACTTCTATACATTAGGTCTAGATACATAGATAAATATATAAAATATTTTTGTAGATATTTGATTAACTTATTTAGGTCATTGCATAATAAAAAGTTAACAAATATTTTTTACTCTTTACTTGCTAAGACTTCACTTCTCACTCAAAAATTAAGTTTTTATATTTTTTTTATTTCTTTATCATGTCATTTTTTGTTTTGAGTTGTTTAAAGAATATCTATATTAGATTGATATCCCTTTATATTTTACAATATGATTTTTATATGAATTTCAATACAATTTAAGCAAGTGTTTTTATAAATTATTTACTTTGTTTGAAAACTAAATCATATAATTTTTAATGTTACTAACTCTTAATTGCATGTTTAAAAAGTGATTTTTTAAATTATATTACAATTAAAAATAATGTGTTTTTAAACGTAGCTCGCAACACAACGCGTGAAACCTATCTGGTATTTTCTAAAGGAGTTGCATGGTATACAATCCACCTTCCGTCCCATCTCCCGAAAAAGTAAAAAAGAACCAAACAAATTACCCATGTCATCGCAAAACTGAAAGAAGAAAAAGCTGACCTAGTTAAGAGAGAATCCTCTTTCATAACCCACTAGTGATCGAGGATTCATTAACCTCCACTTCAGCCGAGTAGCCAGGGGGAGGGCACTTGCTAGACGAGGCACTCTCACTCTCCATGTATCTGCTTCTGACCATGTTAATTTAAACATGTCCACAGGGAAACTCCATTTGACTCTGCTGAGAAAGTTGTCTTAGCTTCCCTGCCATGCAACTGCCCCTGGTTGGAGCTTTATGCGTAAATGTTTTGCTATTACATGTAACCATCCAAACTAACATGAGTGCTCTTTGAACAGACTAATTAATTAGGTTTTGTATCGTATCTCGAGGGGGATAGAGATGAATCAGGTTTGCCTTGTGATGTCATACTGGTCGCTTCTGCACGGGAAACAAGACCTTCAACAAAGTTCAATCAAAATCTGAAAAAAATGATATATCTATTTATAATAATATTTTTCCTTAATAAAGTATCAAAATCCGAATGACAGAAGCATTCTAATAATTATGTTATCAATGGATGATTCTTTGATAAAAAAGAAATAAACAACTCAAAAATATAAATTTTCTTTTTTATAAAAAAATTCCTATGGTATCTTTTTTTTAGAAAAAAAATCATTAAAAGATTTGTAATTTTTTTTAAAAAAAATCATATCCACTTATAAACACTTCCACACATAGGATGAACAATATATATATATATATATATATGCACACAAAATAAAAAATAAAAATCCACACCAAATCATCTAAACATCCACTCATCAATATTGTAATGCAAATAATTTAAAACAAGTTAGCATTTGGGTTTAAAATTGACATTTAAAAGCAGCTATATTTGGTGATAAGAAGAATACCTAAAAAAACTAAAAATTAATCAAAATAACCGACTCTAGAAAAAAAATTGAACAAACCAAGCAAAAAGGTAAAAATGTTATTAAATGCTTGATTGTCCAGCCTTTAATATGTTAATTTACAGTAACCAATTGTATTTTACTTGTTCTTTTCCCAAGTTTTTTATTTATTTATTAATTATGGAAATTATTGTGTAATAGAGAAGAACAAAAAACAATGCCTCTAGCTCGATATTGTGTAATAGAGAAGAACAAAAAACAAAAAACAATGCCTCTAGCTCGGTTTAAAGTGAGAAATGAGTACGGGTTAGAACATAGTCAACTTTATTGTGGTTTGGTTGGGATTTTGCGTCTATTAAATAATATTTATGTAGTTTTATTTATTAAAAGTAAAATAGTATTTTCAGTTTAACCTATATATATTTTATTTGTATTTAGGTTAACCTAAGCATTCATAATATAGAACTAATTCTTAATAATAGCCTTTGTTTGTATATCATCTTAATTATCTTAACATGGTATCAGAGCTGGTTTTATAAAACGAGACTTAATTCCTAACATAGCTTTCATGGATCCAACTCTATTGTGAGTTGGCTGCGGGTTTGCAAGTGGCAACGCACCCCTGCTGGGGTTGGGGGTAGAGCCCTGAAAATTTTTTGGAGTGATATTTTATCTTTCACTTCTGTAGAATTTGGTATATCATCTTCCCTTCAACTTCTATAATTTGATATTTACATTCAATTTCTGCAATTATTTTATTATTTTATCTTCCATTCAGTTCCTACAATTATTTTGGTATTCATCAAGAGGATATTTGTTTAGTTTCTGTAGTCTCTATTCAGTTTCTACAATTTGATATTTTGTTTTCCACTGGTTTTAAATTCTGATTCTTTGTGACTGTTGATTATGGCTACTGAAAGAAATGATTTGCTTCAGTCTGTGAGTATGAGATTGGATGAGAAGAACAATTCATATTGGAGTTATGTAATGAGAAATTTTCTTAAAGGTAAGAAGATGTGGGGGTGTATTAGTGGAACTCATACAATACCTAAGAATATTATGGAGGGGGGTATTGTTTTGATAGATACATGGAAAGCAAATAATCCAAAGATCATTACTTAGATCAACAATTATGTTGAGCATTTGATAGGTACGCAGTTGGCGAAGTATGAGACAACAAAAGAGTTTGGATTATCTGCAAAGATTATTCACATAATTTAAATTTGCAAAACAGTATTAATTAAAGAATGACATATGAGCTTTTCATAAGAAGAATATGAGTATTCAAGAGTATTGTTCTCCTATAAGAGATCTTTGGGATCAATTAGCTTTTACAGAATCGGCAGAATTAAAGGCATGTAGTGCCTATATTGAGTGTAGAGAGCAGCAACGATTAATATATTTGTTAGTAGTACTTCATAGTGATTTCAAAGTACTTAGAGGTTCAATTCTGCATCGTTCTCTACTACTTTCTGTTGACTCTATTGTCAGTAAGTTATTAGATGAAGAAATATATCTTCAGTCTTATTCTGAAAAAAGGAATTATTTATGTTTCAAATCATTCTGTACTATAAGTACCTTCTAAGTCATTCTCTAATCATCAAAACAAGCCTTACACAAAAGTTAGTTTTGATGAGTGCAATTCTGTAAGTATAAAGGTCATTGGAAGGCTCAGTATCCTAAGTTGAGACAGCAGAATCAAGTTTGGAAGCCTGGTAATCAGTCATAATTTAATGTTTATGGACCATCTCAGGGTTATAAACCACCATACCACAATACCGCAGCAGTAGCTTCCCTAGGCTCTATTACCGATTGTAATACTTTGGTTGAACAATTTTAAAAGTTTCTCTCCTTGCAGCCACAAGTAATGTTCGCTTCTTCTTACATAGGTTAGTTGGTTTATAGTTCCTAAGGTATATCACACTCTGAATGAGTTTTGGATTCTGGCGCTTCCCATCATATATCTCCAGATTCCTTATATTTTACCTTTTTGTCCTGTATCCCTGTTATAACTACAGATAGCACTCATATGCCTTTAGCAGGTGTTGGTTCTGTTGTCACACCTCACTTATCTCTTCCTAATATTTATCTTATTCCAAAACTCAAATTAAATCTTACATCTGTTAGTCAAATATATGATTCTGGTGATTATATAGTCATGTTTTTTGGTTCTTTTTATTCGTACAAGATCTGCAGTCTTAGAAGCTAATTAGGATAGGTCGTAGGGAAAATAGACTATATATTTTGAATGAGTTAAAAGTGTCAGTTGTTGTTGTCGTCGCTGCTGCTACTACTGTTGATTTGTCTTCCTTTCATTTAAGTTTTTTATCTTCTAGTTTTTATTTATGGCATTCTCATTTAGGTCATGTTTTGTCTTCTCATTTAAGATTTCTGGCATCCACAAGAGCTGTAAGAAATTTAAAAACTTGTGATATTTCTGATTGTAGTGGATATAAACTGGCAAAATTTCTTGTTTTACCTTTTAATTGAAGTATTTATATTTTTTTTCTTCACCATTTGTTTTGATTCATTGTGATGTATAGGAACCTTCTTATGTTACCACAAAAAAAAAGACTCAATATTATGTCTCTTTTATTGATAAGCGTACTAGTTATTGTTGGGTTTATTTAATGAAACATCGTTTTGAATTCTTTAAGATACATGCAGCTTTTCGAGCTCTTATCAAGACTTAACAGTCTACTGTGATCAAATGTTTTAGGTGTGATTTGAATGTGGAATACACCTCTAATAAATTTTACCAATTGCTTGTCTTAGATGGAACTGTCCACCAAACTTCATGTACAAATACTCTTAATCAAAATGGTCTTATTGAAAGAAAACATAGGCACATTGTCGAAATTGCTTGTTCTCTTTTATTGTCTGCTTTTGTTCCTAGTGAATTTTGGGGAAAAGCTATTCTTACTGCTGTAAATTTAATTAATACAATTCCATCTTTTTATAATTCGGGTTTATCTCCTTTTGAAAAGTTATGTAGGTATGCCTTGATTATTCCTCAATTAGAATATTTAGTTGTACTTGTTTTGTTCTTCGTCCTCAAGTAGAACGCAGTAAGCTATCCTCTTGATTCGCTATTTGTGTCTTTCTGGGTTATAGTGAAGGTAAAAAGGGGTATCATTATTTTTATTCAATAATTTAGAAACTTTATATGTCTTGCCATATTGTCTTCATTAAGCATATATCTTTCTTTTTTATTCCATCCACTACTCATAGCTTAATTAAATCTGATCTTATTCATATATATCCTTTTTCTGAGGATTCTGGTAATGATTCCTCTCCCCATATTCAATCAATTTGTACTCATAACTCTACAGGTACTGGTCCTTTACTTTCAAGCACACCTGAAGCTCCATTCTCATCTACAACCCCTCAAGCTTCATCTAAGTTGTTGATCCACCTTTACATCAATCTATTTGCATTCATAAGTCCACAAAACTACCAGATTTTTCTTATTCTTGTTATTCTTCATTATTGACTTTCTTTTTAGTTTTTATTAATTTTCTTTTATAGCCTTTTTCCTATAAAGAGGCAATTATTAATTTGTTTCTACAGCAAGCTATGGATGAGGAACTTTCTGCTTTGCATATGACAAATACTTGGGATCTGGTTCCTCTACCTCCTAGTAAAAATGTTATTGGTTATCGTTGGGCATATAAGATTAAGACTAATTCTGATATGTCTAATGAGCGATACAAAGCTAGGATGGTTGCAAAAGGATGCTCTTAACAGTATGGTATAAACTATGAAGAGACATTTACCTCGGTTGCAAAAATGACTATTATTCATACTTTTATTGTTGTAACTTCAATCCATCAGTGGCATATTTCTCAGCTTGATGTTAAAAATACCTTCTTGAATGGAAATCTTTAAGAAGAAGTTTATATAGCACCCCCTCCTATTATTTCACATGACTCTAGATATGTTTGTAAGCTTAAGAAAGCATTATATATTCTCAAACAAGCACCTCGTGCTTGGTTTGAGAAATTCTTTATTGTGATCTTGTCTCTTGGCTCTGTATCTAGTAGTCATGATTTTGCTCTTTTTATTAAGTGCACTGATGTAGGTCGTATTATTTTATCTTTATATGTTGATGACATGATTATTACTGGTGATGACATTGATGGTATTTTAGTTTTGAAAACAAAGTTGGCTAGACGATTTGAAATGAAGAATTTAGGTTATCTTTGATATTTTCCGGGTATTAAGGTAGCATACTCGCCTAGAGGTTACCTTCTATCTCAGTTAAAATATGTTGTAGATATTCTTAAGCAGGCTAGACTTACTAATAATAAAACTGTAGATACTCCTATTAAGGTTAACATAAGGTACTCTTCTTCTGATGGTTTATTTTGATAGATCCTACTTTATACCGCACTATTTTCGGGAGTTTGGTATATCTCATCATTACTCATCCAGATATTGCATATGTTGTTAATGTTGATAGTCAGTTTGCTGGTTTTCCTAATACTATTTACTGTGCAATTATTCTTTATATTTTGCGATATCTTCACAGTGTAGTTTTTCAGAGTCTTTTACTTTCATCCATCTTTTTTTTGGAGTTGCGTGCATACTCTAATGCTAATCATAGTAGTGATCCCATAATTCGCAAGTATGTTACTGGGTTTTCTATCTTTTTAGGTGATTCTTTTATTTCTTAAAAGAGCAAGAAATAATTTATCGTTTCTCAATCATGCACCAAAGCAGAATATCATGCCATGACATCTACTACCAAAGAAATTGTTTGGTTTTGTTGGTTATTTGCTAATATGGAAGTTTCCTTTTCTTATCCTACTTTCATATATTGTGACAACCAGAATTTTATTCAAATTGCTCACAACTCGACTTTTCATGAGTGAACTAAGCACATTGAAATTGATTGTCATCTTACTCGTTATCATCTCAAGCATGGCGTCATTGCTTTGTCTTTTATTCCTTCTTCCTTGCAGATTGCAGATTTCTTTACCAAGGCGCATTCTATCTCTCTCTTTTTTTTTTTTTGGTTAGCAAACTCTTGATACTTATAGCTACCACATCATAAGTTTAAGGGGAGATGTTAAATAATATTTATGTAGTCTTATTTATTAAGGGTAGAATAATACTTTTAATTTAACCTATATATACTTTATTTGTATTTAGGTTAAGACTAAGCACTCATAATATAGAGATTATTTAGAATTCTAACATCCTTTTTAACAGCATCAAGTAGGCAATTTTACTGAGTTTTTTCTTCTTCTCTTTAATATTAAAAAGGTGATTGTGTTATTAATTCAACTTAAATAGAAAACATTACAGTGATTTCTTAACTGTATGCAATATTATTATGACTTGTTAGGTCTTTTCAGTATTGAATTATTGGTGTTCTTGCTGAATTTAAATTACACTTAGTGGATTTGTTTTTCCCCTAGGATTGAATTTGTTCATTAGTTTGTAACTTATAGTGTACAACTCTTTCTTTCTTTTTTACCCAAGATTAAATGTGTTCATTAGTTTATATATACCTTGTTTGTATTAATCTTTTTGCTTAGGTTTGAATCAGCAAACATGATAGGTTCAAAAAGACTTTTAAAATTAAGTTTTATGTCTATTGAAAAATTTTCATTCAAAAGCAATGGTTTGTAGGTACTATGAGCTGAAAAATTCTCCTTCTACACCTAAATAGTAGGTCTGTACCTTGATGAATTGTATGTAATTTAATTTGATTTGGTTTGGTATTGCACTTAAATCCAAAGTTTGTTAAAAAAAAAAAAACCTACAAAAATCTAACTCCAATAAGAAATTGTTTAATTTCAACTTGAAATAGGCCCATTAAAAACCCAATAAACAAAGCCCATTTAAAAAGCTTTGGGTTTTTTAATTTTCAAACACGTCATTCTTTTTTATATGAATGAATTATTAGACCTATCATATATAGTTTAAAAGTTTACAATGCTTACTTTCCAGTTAAACTTGAATCACAACACACCTGTAACTCTAGAAAGGTCTAGTTTGACAAATTTGATTATATTCATCTAGTAATGTTGACCATCCATTTGATCTATAAATTTACTGCAATATAGTATCATATGTCTTGTATTTCTTTGTAAACTTTCAGCTTGATCTGATGTATAGTTTAAGAGATATGTCTAATCTTGTAAAATTGGTAAGCAGATATTCTAAAATCAAATTTGAACCTAACTTGGTTTATATCACAAATTTAGTAAACTCGTAAAATCAGACTGATTTTTATCAATTTTTAATGAGCCAAATCTGATTATACTAGTTTTCGAGTTTTTAGTCTGATTTTGCACCTTAGCGTGTTGACTTCTAAAATCATATGATTTTACAAGTCAACTTATGATTTTAACAACACTGATTTTTACCCTCTATTTTTGCTATTTGTTCTTTCTATTTTTTAACTTTGAACCCAAGCCTCCCTATTTATAGTGAAAAAATGTTATGTTTAATTTTCAAACCTTTTCAATTTTTCAATTTTCATATGAAATAAAAAATTTTATTTTCAAATCATATTTTCCATTTTTAATTTTTAAATCAAGAAAAATTAATTATAATAGTTGCCATCTCTTTACAATACTAATGGTATAAAGGCATTTGAAAACTCATTTTCATTTGACTTTTTATGCTAAGTTTGTAAACAAAAAAAATATCACTAAAAAAAAAGAATTTCTTTTCTTAACTAAACATGGTGCCAAATAACACCTAATTCACACAATAAAAATCAAATAATCGTCTTGGGATCCGCATAAACAAAAATGGCAAGAACAATTTGAGATTTGTTGAATGAAAAATAAAATGATCAACTTGGGATCCCTGTAAATGAAGGGATTAACTTGGGATCCACACAAAAAAAAATCATAAGATCAACTTAGATTTGTTGGATGAAAAATATAAGGATCAATTTATATTCATGTAAATGAAGGGATCGACCTAGTATCTATGAAATAAAAAATGAAAAAATTAACTTAAAGTTCATGTAAATGAAAGGATCAACTTGGGATTTATGAATCCATGTAAATTGATGAGCTTTACTTGAAAATTATCATTGGAAAGGAAATCACCATCGAACTAATGGTCTTTATTTGAAACAAAAATGTCATCTAAAAAAAATTACCATCAGGATGATGCGTTTTATTCTGAAATAAAATATTATTGTAAGAAAACAATTCATTGAAATGATGGGCTTTTCTTGAAAAAAATTCATTTGAAAAGAAATTTGTTATTGAATTGAAGGGCTTTAATTAAAACAAAAATGTCATTTAAAAAGAAATTATCATAAGACTAATGGTCTTTACTTAAAGATTCTTTATTTAAAAGAAAATTTTCCATCAAACTAATAAGCTTCATTTGAAACAAAAAAATCCATTTGGATAGAAAATTACCATTAAATTGATGGGTTTTATAGTAAAATAAAAATAATATTGTCATCAAATTAATGAGCTTTAAATGCAATTATCATACTCTGTTCAACATAAGAAAAACAAGTCAAAATAAAAAACAAACAATAAAAATAAAATAAAAGGATCATCTAATAAATTGCTCAAACTTGCTCATGTCATCTTTCACCTCTTATTCTAAATCATATAACTAATTATGATATTAAATTCACTTATTTATTTGAGTTCAATTTTAGAATAAGTGATATGATTTTGAACCCCTTGTAATTTTATATCTTGACTTTAATATTTGTTAGTGATTTTTATATTAAAGTATCATTTACCTCAAGATTTCCCTTAAGTCCAATATAAGGATATAGCTCATCTATACTCGCTTTTCATCAATATCATGAAAATCTTGTTCTCTTAACCATTTATGAGATCTCTAAATCATGATATGATTATTTACATTACCATATTATCGTGGATACAAACAAATAGATTTCTCTTCCCTGATTTAAATGTATTCATCTTTTCTAGTAGCCATTATGAGAAAGTATGTATTGCTATCATTGATTTTTTCATGAACTTTGCAAGCTCAATGAAATGAGAATATTTATTATGAAACATTTATATTTTATGAAATTTGCATCTTTTTTTTTATTTTAGGACCAAACCACAAATCTTAAAAATCATGTTCATGTAGGTCCAATCATTTAAACGATATTATTGACATGTAAGTTTAAAATTAAATAGAAAAATTCATTTTTGGTGAAAACCCAAAAACATGGCTTTTAAGTACTAAGATGTAATTTTGGATGTTTTGTTGGCATTGATGTTAGTTGTGATTGTGAAAAAGGAATGGGTTTCCTCAAATTCTAACTATTTTTTTTAAAAAAAAATTATAGCTCAAATGGATTCTCTAAGAAATGAAGGGTTAATATGGTGAACTATAAATGAGGGTTTAGCTTTTAAAAAGAGATCATTTTGCTTCATGTTATGTTTATCTTGCCCATTTATTAGTGAAAATAACCATGATTTAATGTCATAAAAATAATAAGCAACAAGCATACAAGTCATTATTTTGCTTTAAAAAGATTTTTCTTCCCTTTCTAGAAATTATTATTATCAACATGAATAATTTGTTTTTATATATATATAAAAATGACTAACAAAAGCACATAAGCTTAGGTTTAAGTCTAATAAATAACATGATATAGAAAGCTTAAATGGTGTTTAAGAGTATAAAAACATATGATCAATGTAGAAATTTTCTAGTCTTGTTGCCACAATTTTATTATTTTAATTATTAATCTTACCGTGATCTCAATATATCTCGTGTTTTGACATTTTATCTTAAATTCCAAACCATGTGATGTTATTAGGACGTTTTTAAAGAGGTTTTGTATTATTATTATTTTTTTTTATTTTTATATCATTTTTTTCCTTTCACAATTTTATTTTTTATAGTTAGATAATTTCATTGCCTGATTAAACTTTCAATTTTTATTATAATATATATAAATAAATAAATAAGGTTTCAAATAACATGTTATTAAATTTAATTGAGCTTATTTTTTAAGTTATGAGTTAGATGAATAAACCTGAGTCAATATAAAATATTATTGTTTTAATATTTTTTTATAAAAAATATTATAATAATGTTGTTTTGAATTTTTTTAAAAATTAAATCAGATTTTAACTCATTCGACTGAGTTATAGGTGGATGGTGGATTAACAAAATCACATATAATTAGTCTAACCTAAAATAATGCTAATAATATATTGAGTGATTTAGTTCGGTCAACAAGTTTATTTTTTATATTATTATTTAAGATTTGAAATTGAAAAAAAGGACATATAAATAATTTTGTGAATGATTTGCCAAGTAAAATCGCATTTGAAATGAACAAAAACAAATCTAGATCATTAATGCGATTCAATTCATGCCTAGGTAGAGCACACCACATATGAAAAGCACGAACGAACTATAAAGAAACACTCTTAGCTACATCAATTACTCGTAAGTTTGACATTATTTAAAATTACTGATAAAAGCATTAAAAGTTTGTAACTTTTTTTTTTCAAAATGTTTCTGTTTAATTATTATTTTTCTAAATCAATGTAAATTATGAATTACTACTTTCTTTCAAGTTTTCTTAAAGTTGTATGGTTAACTATTATTGATAACTTCATATTTGTTTGATAATATGATACATAATGCTTGATAATATGATACATAATGTTTTTTTAAAAATATTTTTTATTTGAAAATATAATAAAGAAAATTTAAAATTTAAAATTTTTAATATTATTTCATCAAATTTATTAGAAAAAACTAAAAAAAAATCAATTTAATCTTTTTTAAGATAAAACATACTAAAAAACAGAAACTAACAAAACTCTTCTTCTTCTTCTTTAAAAAATCTATGAGAATTTTGTTATAGCTTGATTAGTTAAAATAATTAAATAACTATATTTGACAACAACAACAACAAAAAAAAAGAAATTATTAGTTCCCACTGCTAATTAAAAATAAGCTAAAAACACAAGGTAAATTAATTGTGTCCCAGATACATATCACTGTTTATGATAATAGTATAATTATAATTTTACCCTTCCATAAAAAAATTAATTAACTAGCTACTAGGGACAGTACAATCTTTTTGCAAGTTACATTTTTCATTTTTAGAATGATAGGTAAATCGTTCTTTTTCAACTTTTCAAGCACAATAGAATGTTTATATTACCCATAAAAGCATAATATATTTTACGTGCATCTAGGGGTTTTTTTTACTTTTTTTAAATTATTGTAAAATAAATAAATTACCATAAAAATTCTTTAACTAGTGTGCATGAGCTTTTTTTTTATTTCCATTCTTTTTTAAGTTATTTTCATGGTGATTGAGAAAAAAATTGATATTTTAATAAATATAAAATATAATTAAAAATAAAAAAAATTATTAGTGGGTGAATTCAACATGATAGCACTTCACTGCTTTGCCATTCTCGAGCGTCATGTTTAACGCATTATGAAGGCTAAAGATGACATTCATTGATATGGTTGGAATCGTTTCGGCAATGCATTCCTTTTCTTTTTAGGTGATATGTGTAGTCTATTGACCTCTAATTTAACACTAACATTATTATTATTATTATTATTATTATTATTTTATCTATTTTTTAATTTTTGTACCATACTATCTAAATTTTCAAAGTAACCCTTTAATGTGTATTTCTTTCGTATTTGGTTCATGTTTTTTTTTATTATTTATTTTATTTGAGATAATTTATAAAACTAGAATTTGTTTGCAATTTCATCCTCTAATCTTTTCATCCTTTAAATTTGATCTTTATTATTTTGATTGCTATTTGTTTTATTTAAAATAATTTTTAAAATTTGATTTTTTTTTACGATTTCATCTTCTAGTTTTGTTCCTATCAAATTTGTCCTTTTCTTAATTGAGTATGTGCGTGTGTGTATGTGTATGTCTATATATATAATTTTATCTTTCAATATTTCATTTCATTTCATTTTTATATTAAATGTTTTTCTTAATTTTTTTATTGTTATTTGTTTTACTTTGAAAAAAATTTTAAATTGATTTTTTTGGTTCCATCCTTCAACTAAATTATTTGAGAATTGAGCTTTTTAGTTGAATTTAGATCTAGAATTTTATGAGTTATGAGTTTGAAAAAATAACCAAATTTAATATATTTGCTTGAGTTTGCTTGTTTTTTTCTTTTTTTATGCTCATGTTTTTAAGTTTTATCTTTTAATATTTATTTATTTTTAAAATTTTATCTCTAATTTTTTTACAACTCTTCACTCTTCAAGATCTAAATTTAATCTAACTTGAAGTCAATTAAGACTCAATCAAGGCCTAACCAAGAAGGGAACAAGAGAAGAAAAAAGAAAGACACAAATTATCTGACTGAGTCAATTCATTATAATCGTGTCTCGAGTTATAAATTTTAAAAATTAACTTATATCAATACAATGTTTTGTTATTTTTACATTTCACTCCCTATTTTTTTTTTAAAAAAAGGATTTAATCCTTTAAAAATATGTTGTTCCACATTTAAGTTAGATATCAATTAGCTTTTATATAATTAACAGAATTAAAGACATGTAGTGCCTATATTGAGCCTAGAGAGCAGCAACGATTAATATATTTGTTAGTAGTACTTTATAGTGATTTCAAAGGACTTAGAGGTTCAATTCTGCATTGTTCTCTACTACTTTCTGTTAACTCTATTGTCAGTAAGTTATTAGATGAAGAAATACGTCTTCAGTCTTTTTCTGAAGAAAAAAAAATTATTTATGTTTCAAATCATTCTGTATTAGAAGTACCTTCTAAGTCATTCTCTAATCATCAAAACAAGCCTTACACAAGAGTTGGTTTCGATGAGTGCAATTTCTATAAGTATAAAAGTCATTGGAAGGCTTAGTGTCCTAAGTTGAGACAGTAGAATCAAGTTTGGAAGCCTGGTAATCAGTCATAATTTAATGTCATAGACCATCTCAAGGTTATAAACCATCATACCATAATACCGCAGTAGTAACTTCCTCAAGCTCTATTACCGATCGTAATACTTTGGCTGAGCAATTTTAGAAGTTTCTCTCCTTGCAGCCACAAGTAATGTCCACTTCTTCTTACATAGGTTAGTTGGCTTATAGTTCTTAAGGTATATCACACTCTAAATGGGTTTTGGATTCTGGTGCTTCCTATCATATATCTCCAGATTCCTTATATTTTACCTCTTTGTCCTCTATCCCTGTTATAACTATAGATAACACTCATATGCCCTTAGCAGGTATTGGTTTTGTTGTCACACCTCACTTATCTCTTCCTAATATTTATCTTATTCCAAAACTCAAATTAAATCTTACATCTGTTGGTCAAATATATGATTCTAGTGATTATTTAGTCATGTTTTTTTGTTCTTTTTATTCATACAGGATCTGCAGTCTTAGAAGCTAATTAGGATAGGTCGTAGGGAGAATAAACTATATATTTTGAATGAGTTAAAAGTGTCAGTTGTTGCTGTCGCCGCTGCTGCTACTACTATTGATTTGTCTTCCTTTCATTTGAGTTTTTTATCTTCTAGTTTTTATTTATGGCATTTTTGTCTAGGTCATGTTTTGTCTTCTTATTTGAGATTTCTGGCATCCACAAGAGCTATAAGAAATTTAAAAACTTATGATATTTCTAATTGTAATGGATATAAACTGGCAAAATTTTCCGTTTTACTTTTTAATTGAAGTATTTATATTTTTTCTTCACCATTTATTTTGATTCATTGTGATGTATGGGAACCTTCTCATGTTACATAAAAAAAAGACTCAATATTATGTCTCTTTTATTGATAAACGTACTAGTTATTGTTGGGTTTATTTAATGAAACATCATTTTGAATTCTTTAAGATATATGCAGCTTTTCGAGCTTTTATCAAAACTCAACAGTCTACTATGATCAAATGTTTTAGGTGTGATTTGGGTGTGGAATACACCTCTAATAAATTTTGCCAATTGCTTGTCTTAGATGGAACTGTCCACCAAACTTCATGTACAGATACTCCTAAGCAAAATGGTCTTACTAAAAGAAAACATAGGCACATTGTCGAAATTGCTCGTTCTCTCTTATTGTCTACTTTTGTTCCTATTGAATTTTGAGGAAAAGCTATTCGTACTGCTGTAAATTTAATTAATACAATTTCATCTTTTCATAGTTCAGGTTTATCTTCTTTTGAAAAGTTATGTAGGTATGCCTTAATTATTCCTCATTTAGAGTATTTGGTTGTACTTGTTTCCTTCTTCGTCCTCAAGTAGAACGCAGTAAGCTATCCTCTTGATCCGCTATTTGTGTCTTTCTAGGTTATAGTGAAGGTAAAAAAGAGTATCATTGTTTTGATTCAATAATTCAAAAACTTTATGTGTCGCGCCATATTGTCTTTATTAAGCATATACCTTTCTTTTCTATTTCATCCACTACTCATAGCCTAACTAAATTTGATATTATTCATATATATCCTTTTTTCGAGGATTCTAGTAATGATACCTCTTCCTATATTCAATCAATTTGTACTCATAACTCTACAGGTATTGGTACTTTACTTTCAAGCACACTTGAAGCTCCATTCTTATCTACAACCTCTCAAGCTTCATTTAAGTTGTTGATCCACCTTTACATCAATCTATCTGCATTCATAAGTCCACAAAACTACCAGATTTTGCTTATTCTTGTTATTCTTCATTATTGACTTTCTTTTTAGTTTTTATTCATTATCTTTTATAGTCTTTTTCCTATAAAGCGATAATTATTAATCTGTTTTGGCAGTAAGTTATGGATAAGGAACTTTCTGCTTTGCATATGACAGATACTTGGGATATGGTTCCTCTACCTCCTAGTAAAAATGTTATTGGTTATCGTTGGGTATATAAGATTAAAACTAATTCTGATATGTTTATTGAGCGATACAAAGCTAGGCTGGTTGCAAAAGGATACTCTTAACAGTATGGCATAAACTATAAAGAGACATTTTACCCCGGTTGTAAAAATGACTACTATTCATACTTTTATTACCGTAACTTCAATCCATCAGTGGCATATTTCTCAGCTTGATGTTAAAAATACCTTCTTGAATGGATATCTTTAAGAAGAAGTTTATATGGCACCCCCTTCTGTTATTTTACATGACTCTAGATATGTTTGTAAGCTTAAGAAAGCATTATATGTTCTTAAATAAGCACCCCGTGCTTGGTTTGAGAAATTATTTATTATGATCTTGTCTCTTGGCTCTATTTCTAGTAGTCATGATTCTACTCTTTTTATTAAGTACACTGATGTAGGTTATATTATTTTATCTTTATATGTTGATGACATGATTATTACCGGTGATGACATTGATGGTATGTCAGTTTTGAAGACAAAGTTGGCTAGACGATTTGAAATGAAGAATTTAGGTTATCTTTTATATTTCCTGGGTATTAAGGTAGCATACTCGCCTAGAGGTTACCTTCTATCTCAGTCAAAATATGTTGTAGATATTCTTATGTGGGCTAGACTTACTAATAATAAAACTATAGATACTCCTATTGAGGTTAACATAAGGTACTTTTCTTCTTATGGTTTACTTTGATAGATCCTACTTTATACCGCACTATTTTTGGAAGTTTGGTATATCTCATCATTACTCGTCCAAATATTGCATATGTTATTAATGTTGTTAGTCAGTTTGTTGATTTTCCTAATACTATTTACTGGGCAGTTATTCTTTATATTTTGCGATATCTTCGTAGTGTAGTTTTTCAGAGTCTTTTACTTTCATCCACCTCTTTCTTGGAGTTGCGTGCATACTTTGATGCTAATCATAGTAGTGATCCCACAATTAGCAAGTCTGTTACCGGGTTTTGTATCTTTTTAGGTGATTCTTTTATTTCTTAAAAGAGCAAGAAACAACTTATTGTTTCTCAATCATCCACCAAAGCAGAATATCATGCCATGACATCTACTACCAAAAAGATTGTTTGGTTTTGTTGGTTATTTGCTAATATGGAAGTTTTCTTTTCTTATCCTACTTTCATATATTGTGACAACTAGAATTTTATTCAAATTGCTCACAACTCGACTTTTCATGAGCGAACTAAGCACATTGAAGTTGATTGTCATCTTACTCGTTATCATCTCAAGCATGGCGCCATTGCTTTGCCTTTTGTTCTTTCTTCTTTGCAGATTGCAGATTTCTTTACCAAGGCGCATTCCATCTCTCTCTTTTTTTTTTTGGTTAGTAAACTCTCGATACTTGTAGCTACCGCATCATGAGTTTGAGGGGAGATGTTAAATAATATTTATGTAGTCTTATTTATTAAGGGTAGAATAGTACTTTTAATTTAACTTATATATACTTTATTTGTATTTAGGTTAAGACTAAGCACTCATAATATAGAGATTATTCAGAATTCTAGCCTTCTTTTTAACAACATCAAATAGGCAATTTTACTGAGTTTTTTCTTCTTCTCTTCAGTATTAAAAAGGTGATTGTGCTATTAATTCAACTTAAATAGAAAACATTAGAGTGATTTATTAACTATATGCAATATTATTATGACTTGTTTGATCTTTTTAGTATTGAATTATTGGTGTTCTTGCAGAATTTAAATTACACTTGGTGGATTTTTTTTTTCCCTGGGTTGAATTTATTCATTAGTTTGTAACTTATAGTTTACAACTCTTTTTCTTTTTTCTTTTTTTACCCAAGACTGAATATGTTTATTAGTTTATATATACCTTGTTTGTATTAATCTTTTTGCTTAGGTTTGAATCAGCAAACATGATGGGTTCAAAAAGACTTTTAAAATTAAGTTTTATATCTATTGAAAAATTTTCATTCAAAAGCAATGGGTTGTAGGTACTATGAGCTGAAAAATTATCCTTTTACACCTAAATAGTAGGTCTGCACCTTGATGAATTGTATGTAATTTAATTTGGTTTAGTTTGGTATTGCACTTAAATCCAAAGTTTGTTAAAAAAAAAAAAGACCTACAAAAGTCTAACTCCAATAAGAAATTGTTTAATTTCAACTTGAAATAGGCCCATTAAAAACCTAATAAACAAAGCCCATTTAAAAAACTTTGGGTTTTTTAATTTTCAAACACGTCATTCTTTTTTATATGGATGAATTATTAGACGTATCATACATAGTTTAAAAGTTTACAATGCTTAATTTCCAGCTGAACTTGAATCACAACACACCTGTAACTCTAGAAGGGTCTGGTTTGACAAATTTGATTATATTCATCTAGTAATGTTGACCATCCATTTGATCTATAAATTTACTACAATATAGTATCATATGTCTTGTATTTCTTTGTAAACTTTCAGCTCGATTTGATGTATAGTTTAAGAGATATGTCTAATCTCGTAAAATTGGTAAGCGGATATTCTAAAATCAAATTTGAACTTAACTTGGTTTATATCATAAATTTAGTAAACTCGTAAAATCAGATTGATTTTACTAATTTTTAATGAGCCAAATCCGATTATACTAGTTTTTGAGTTTTTAGTTTGATTTTGCACCATAGATATATATTGACTTCTAAAATCATATGATTTTACAAGTCAACTCATGATTTTAACAACACTGATTTTTACCCTCTATTTTTGCTTCTTATTCTTTCTATTTTTTAACTTTGAACCCAAGCCTCCTTATTTATAGTAAAAAACTATTATGTTGAATTTTCAAACCTTTCCAATTTTTCAATTTTCATATGAAATAAAAAATTTTATTTTCAAATCATATTTTCAATTTTTAATTTTTAAATCAAGAAAATTTAATTATAATAGTTGCCATCTCTTTACAATACTAATGGTATAAAGGCATTTGAAAACTCATTTTCATTTGACTTTTTATGCTAAAATTGTAAATAAAAAAAATATCACTAAAAAAAAAATTTCTTTTCTTAACTAAACATGGTGCCAAATAACACCTCATTCACACAATGAAAATCAAATGATCGTCTTGGGATCCAGATAAACAAAAATGGCAAGATCAATTTGAGATTTGTTGAATGAAAAATGAAATGATCAACTTGGGATCCATGTAAATGAAGGGATTAACTTGGGATCCACACAAAAAAAAATCATAAGATCAACTTAGATTTGTTGGATGAAAAATATAAGGATCAATTTATATTCATGTAAATGAAGGGATCGACCTAGTATCTATGAAATAAAAAATGAAAAAATTAACTTAAAGTTCATGTAAATGAAAGGATCAACTTGGGATTTATGAATCCATGTAAATTGATGAGCTTTACTTGAAAATTATCATTGGAAAGGAAATCACCATCGAACTAATGGTCTTTATTTGAAACAAAAATGTCATCTAAAAAAAATTACCATCAGGATGATGCGTTTTATTCTGAAATAAAATATTATTGTAAGAAAACAATTCATTGAAATGATGGGCTTTTCTTGAAAAAAATTCATTTGAAAAGAAATTTGTTATTGAATTGAAGGGCTTTAATTAAAACAAAAATGTCATTTAAAAAGAAATTATTATAAGACTAACATAAGAAAAACAAGTCAAAATAAAAAACAAACAATAAAAATAAAATAAAAGGATCATCTAATAAATTGCTCAAACTTGCTCATGTCATCTTTCACCTCTTATTCTAAATCATATAACTAATTATGATATTAAATTCACTTATTTATTTGAGTTCAATTTTAGAATAAGTGATATGGTTTTGAACCCCTTGTAATTTTGTATCTTGACTTTAACATTTGTTAATGATTTTTATATTGAAGTATCATTTGCCTCGAGATTTCCCTTAAGTCCAATATAAGGATATAGCTCATTTATGCTCACTTTTCATCAATATCATAAAAATATTGTATTTTTTACCATTTATGAGATATCCAAATCATGATTTAATTATTTACATTACCATGTTATCATAAATACAAACAAATAGATTTCTCTTCCCTGATCTAAATGTATTCATCTTTTCTAGTAGCCATTATGAGAAAGTATGCATTGCTATCATTGATTTTTTCATGAACTTTGCAAGCTCAATCAAATGAGAATATTTATTATGAAACATTTATATTTTATGAAATTTGCATCTTTTTTTTTATTTTAGGACCAAACCACAAATTTTAACAATCATGTTCATGTAGGTCCAATCATTTAAACGATATTATTGACATGTAAGTTTAAAATTAAATAGAAAAATTTATTTTTTGGTGAAAATCCAAAAACATGGCTTTTAAGTACTAAGATGTAATTTTGGATGTTTTGTTGGCATTGATGTTAGTTGTGATTGTGAAAAAGGAATGGGTGTCCTTAAATTCTAACTATTTTTTTAAAACAAATTTATAGCTCAAATGGATTCTCTAAGAAATGAAGGGTTAATATGGTGAATGAGGGTTTGGCTTTTAAAAAAAGATCATTTTGCTTCATGTTATGTTTATCTTCCCCATTTATTAGTGAAAATAACCATGATTTAATGTCATAAAAATAATAAGCAACAAGCATACAAGTCATTATTTTGCTTTAAAAAGATTTTTCTTCCCTTTCTAGAAATTATTATTATCAACATGAATAATTAGTTTATATATATATATATATATACATATATATGACTTATAAAAGCACATAAGCTAAGGTTTAAGTCTAATAAATAACATGATATATAAAGTTTAAATGATGTTTAAGAGTATAAAAACATATGATCAATGTAGAGATTTTCTAGTCTTGTTGCCACAATTTTATTATTTTAATTATTAATCTTACCATGATCTCAATATATCTCGTGCTTTGACATTTTATTTTTAATTCCAAACCATGTAATGTTATTAGGACGCTTTGAAGGAGGTTTTGTACTATATTTTCTTTTTTTATTTATTTTCTATCCTTATATCATTTTTTCCCTTTCACAATTTTATTTTTTATATTTAGATAATTTCATTGCTTGACTTAAACTTCCAATTTTTATTATAATATATATAAATAAAAAAAGTTTCAAATAACATGTTATTAAATGTGATCGAACTTATTTTTTAAATTATAAGTTAGATGGATAAACCTGAGTCAATATAAAATATTGTTGTTTTAATATATTTTTTATAAAAAAATATTTTAATGATGTCGTTTTAATTTTTTTAAAAAGTTAAATTAGGTTTTAATTAATTGAACTGAGTTATAGGTGGATGATGGGTTAATAAAATCACACCGAGTCAATTTTCATTAATTTTTTTTTTTAATTTAGCCTAGAACACTTAAAGTTAACTTTCTATATTAATTTAAGTTTAATAATATTATTAAAAGTTTTTGCAAATATCCATGTGCAAGCATCTAACTAGTCTAATCTAAAATAATACTAATAATATATTGAGTGATTTAGTTCGGTCAACAAATTTATTTTTTATTTTATTATTTAAGATTTGAAACTTAAAAAAAAAGGGCATATAAATAATTTTGTGAATGATTTGCTAAGTGAAATCACATTTGAAATGAACAAAAACAAATCTAGGTCATTAGTGCGATTCAATTCATGCTTAGGTAGAGCACACCACATATGAAAAGCACGAATGATCTACAGAGGAACACTTTTAGCTGCATCAACTACTCGTAAGTTTGACATTATTTAAAATTACTGATAAAAGCATTAAAGTTTGTAAATTTTTTTTTTCAAAATGTTTCTGTTTAATTATTATTTTTCTAAATCAATGTAAATTATGAATTACTACTTTCTTTCAAGATTTCTTAAAGTTGTATGGTTAACTATTATTGATAACTTCATATTTATTTGATAATATGATACATAATGTTTTTTTAAAAATATTTTTTATTTGAAAATATAATAAAGAAAATTTAAAATTTAAAATTTTTAATATTATTTCATCAAATTTATTAGAAAAAACTAAAAAAAAATCAATTTAATCTTTTTTAAGATAAAACATACTAAAAAACAGAAACTAACAAAACTCTTCTTCTTCTTCTTTAAAAAATCTATGAGAATTTTGTTATAGCTTGATTAGTTTCATATCTAAAGAAGTCTTCCTTAATCTTAAAATAATTAAATAACTATATTTGACAACAACAACAAAAAAAAAGAGAAGAAATTATTAGTTTCCACTGCTAATTAAAAATAAGCTAAAAACACAAGGTAAATTAATTGTGTCCCAGATACATATCACTGTTTATGATAATAGTATAATTATAATTTTACCCTTCCATAAAAAAATTAATTAACTAGCTACTAGGGACAGTACAATCTTTTTGCAAGTTACATTTTTCATTTTTAGAATGATAGGTAAATCGTTCTTTTTCAACTTTTCAAGCACAATAGAATGTTTATATTACCCATAAAAGCATAATATATTTTACGTGCATCTAGGGGTTTTTTTTACTTTTTTTAAATTATTGTAAAATAAATAAATTACCATAAAAATTCTTTAACTAGTGTGCATGAGTTTTTTTTATTTCCATTTTTTTTAAGTTATTTTCATGTTGATTGAGAAAAAATTGATATTTTAATAAATATAAAATATAATTAAAAATAAAAAATTATTAGTGTGTGAATTCAACATGCTAGCACTTCACTGCTTTGCCATTCTCAAGCGTCATGTTTAACGCATTATAAAGGCTAAAGTGATATGGTTGGAATCGTCTCGGCAATACATTCCTTTTCTTTTTAGGTGACATGTGTAGTCTATTGGCCTCTAATTTAACACTAACATTATTATTATTATTATTATTATTTTATCTATTTTTTAATTTTTGTACCATACTATCTAATTTTTCAAAGTAGCCTTTTAATGTGTTTTTCTTTTGTATTTGGTTCATATTTTTTTTATTATTTATTTTATTTGAGATAATTTATAAAATTAGAATTTGTTTACAATTTCATCCTCTAATTTTTTCATCCTTTAAATTTAATTTTTATTATTTTGATTGCTATTTGTTTTATTCAAGATAGTTTTTAAAATTTGATTTTTTTTACGATTTCATCCTCTAGTTTTTTTCCTATCAAATTTGTTCATTTCTTAATTGAGTATGTGCGTGTGTGTATGTGTGTGTCTATATATATAATTTTATCTCTCAACATTTCATTTCATTTCATTTTTATGTTAAATGTTTTTTTTTAATTTTTTTATTGTTATTTGTTTTACTTTGAAAAAAAAATTAAATTGATTTTGTTGGTTCCATCCTTCAACTATATTATTTGGGAATTGAGCTTCTTAGTTGAATTTAGCTCTAGAATTTTATGAGTTATGAGTTTGAAAAAATAACCAAATTTAATATATTTGCTTGAGTTTGCTTGTTTTTTTCTTTTTTTATGCTCATGTTTTTAAGTTTTATCTTTTAATATTTATTTATTTTTAAAATTTTATCTCTAATTTTTTTACAACTCTTCACTCTTCAAGATCTAAATTTAATCTAACTTGAAGTCAATTAAGACTCAATCAAGGCCTAATCAAGAAGGGAATAAGAGAACAAAAAAAAAAGACACAAATTATCCGACTGAATCAACTCATTATAACTGTGTCCCGAGTTGTAAATTTCAAGAACTAACTTATATCAATACAATATTTTGTTATTTTTACATTTCACTCCTTATTTTTTTTTTAAAAAAAGGATTTAATCCTTTAAAAATATGTTGTTCCACATTTAAGTTAGAGCTATGTGGAGATTAAAAAAACAATTATATAAATTTTATTTTAAACAAGATTTTCATTTGAAGGAGATGACTAACTTACTTTTGACCTACTAGATTGAATAAGAAATACAGATATTTTTTTATATTTATTAATATATATATA
>NW_011500184.1:99868-170641 GCF_000495115.2 Populus euphratica | reverse complement strand
ATATATATATATATATATATATATATTAAAACATACCAGCAAAGATTCCTAATTTATGTTGTTGTTGTAGAATTAATTCTTGCTGTAAATTTTTGGGAACATGGATTTTTTTGCACTGCATTGGGTTTTAGGTTCTAGTGTTAGTTCTGTTCGTTGTTGGAAATTGTACTGCGTGAACCTCGCATGCGAGGGTTTTGAATTTTTACTGCATTGAAACACTGGAGTTAGTGTATGAGACTATAGTTTCGATCCTTTTCATTTCATTGATGGGGAGTTAGTGTATGAGACTATAGTTTCGATCTTTTTCATTTCATTGATGGGGTATAAAACTTTAATTGACTTTGGTTTGGTTGTAAAATGTTACTTACCACAAGTTGTAGTAAAATTACCTGAAAGGGGTGGGAATTTATCACTTGACCTGCCTTTGATCGTGTTCTTTTGCAGCTTGTGTTGATATTGGTGCTTTCTTTTGACAGTGCATGGAGAACAACATGGATAACCTACATGGATAGATGGACATGGAAAGATACTAGGTTAAAGGTTACTTGAGAGTTCAGTTGTGAAATTGCTTCATTTAACGTTTTCAAGTTTCAACTATCATCAGACCACTGGATTGTTCACCTTATTCTAGAATTATTTCCATCAAGGAGTTCAATAGATCTCTTCGATGAATTCTATCTTATTACCTTCCTCTCCTGTCCTTCAACTACCTTTCCCCCAGTTCTCACTCTGTCGTCAATTACAGCCTCTATACATTTCCAACACCAGGGGCAATCGTTGTGCTCGCCAGAACTCTTCTCTTCTCCATTCATTTCAACCCAATTCAAAATTTTCCTTTCACAGTCATCGACCATTAATTGCCGCTGCAGTCCCTTCAGATGAGGGACCTGTATCTGTAATCAACTTTGAAGATTTTATTGAAAAGGACTGGTCATTTCTTGACTCTGAGGAGTCAAATTCTAAAGAACATGACCTAAATATTGGCCGGATTATTTCTGCTGGAAGGATTGAGGAGACTTCAAGGGTGTTAGTTTCACTTGGTTCAGAAGGATTTGTGGATAGGTTGGTTGATACATCGCCCTGCAGTCTTTTGCTTATTGTGCATGACTCGCTTTTTCTGTTAGCTTGTGTTAAAGAAAAGTACGACAAGGTTAAATGTTGGCAAGGAGAACTGATTCATGTTTCAGAAAAGTGGGCACCTTTGGATGTTGTGTTCCTTTACTTTCTGCCAGCTTTACCCCTTAAACTGGATGAGGTTCTTGGGTCACTTGCTAAACGTTGCTCACCAGGTAAATTATGAGGGCTATATAATTTATCTTTCCATCCATTCCACTTTTGAGTTGACTGAATGTTGGGCCCAAGCTGAACTCTCTTAAGAAATTTTTTATTTTCCTCGGTAACTTATGACTTGAAGTTGTGATTTCGATTTTCAGTTCCTTTACTCAGAAATCAAAAGGTTTTATATCTTCTATCTTTTTCAATGAGATAGTGTTGTTTGAAGACATAATTGCTTGTTTGCTTAAAAACAACACAAACCAGAGATTAGAAATCCCCTTCTGTTCTGACTTCCAACCACTGATTTTATAGGTGCGAGATTGGTTATCAGCCATCCCCAGGGAAGGGAGGTTTTAGAGCAACAAAAGAAACAATATCAAGACGTTGTAACTTCAGATTTGCCTGATAAAATGACTTTGCAGAAGGCTGCAGCTAACCATTCTTTTGAAATGGTTGAATATGTGGACGAGCCAGGATTCTATCTTACTGTCTTACGGTTATCTGATGCAAGAAACTGAGATCAGATTTTTGGAACATTTTTTTGTCTACTTGGAATAGAGTCGCCTTTTTTCGCTTCTGATGGTATTTGGTTTCCAAAGACTATGGGTGCCTTCACTTGATAGTCCTGCAACCCTGTATTTTTGAAGATCTCTTCAATAGCTTTTTAACCCGCACTATATTTGCAAGTTGATATTTTATTTTTTTCCTTTTTTTTTTCTTTTTTGAGGATGCCTAAATCTTGCCGTGGTTTTTTATATTACAAATTCATATTTAATTATGTTTAATAAATTTATTTATTAAAATTAAATTTTTAATAAAATAATAGAAATTAATATATACATAAAATTGATTAAACCAAATAAAAGAAAAAAAGGGAAGAAAGATTGCATACGCTAAATTAAATATTTTTATTTAAAAAAAAAAATTATTTATATTAAACATAGAAAAATGTATAAATCTTCAAAAATTAAATACATAAAAAATTAAAAAAAAATAAAAAGCTAAAATAAGAGATAAGAAAAAGGTAGTGGTAGTCTAGGTGATGTAAACATAAGTTTAAAAGTTATTGAAAAAAGAATTACAAAAAAGGTATTAATTAAAATAGAACCAAAATTAGAATTTAAAACAAAAAAAAAAGGCAATGATAGCCTAAGTGACAAAGACATCTAAAAGAAATAATAATAAATAAAAAAAGAAACAATTTAGATTACAAAGCTAACAAGACATCTAAAAGAAATAATAATAAATAAATAAAGAAACAATTTAGATTACGGTTTAATAAGTTAATTTCAATTTATTTTTAATAAGTTAATTTCAATTTATTTAGATAATAAAGAAACAAACATCAATAATATATAAATAAAATTTCAATAAAGTGAAGATATTGTTAACTTGAAAAATGATATTAAAAATATAAAATTAAATAATAAAAAATACCTGAGTTGGCATTATAAAAAAAATATAAAATTAAATAATAAAAAATACGCATTATAAGCATGTAATCAAGGGTAAACCTATGTTATGTTTTAGAGAGAGCTTGGGACCTTTAAAGTTTTAAGATATCTTTATTTTTGTCCTTAAATTTTTAAAATTTTCATAATTATGCATTCAATCCTTCCAAAAATAAAATATTTACTAACCTTATACTTTTTATGATAGCACCCCTAAATGAAATTTACTAGTTTTGTCCCTTCATATAATTTTGGTAATAAAAAGTAAATCAATTCAACTTAAACTGTAAAATCTATTGCATAGATCAAGAAATTATAATAACTAAATAAAAAATAAATTGAGAAAAATTATAAAACTAATTTTTAAAAAAAAAATGTTAAAAGATGAAACTATAAAGAAAATGAGTCAAAAAAGATATTGACTTGTATTAACATTTCAAATTCGTGACTCGGAAAAATATTGACTTGTATTAACATTTTAAATTCGTGACTCGAATCATTAAATTAAAAGCACTTTAATAAAAAAAATCATGAAATTTAATCACTTACAAATTTAACAGATAAAACTAGGAATAAGAATCAATTACACAAAAGAATCTAAAAAAATATGTAATTAAAATAATAAAGGTAAAAATAAAAATAAAAATAAAAAATAAATGACAAGGCAACACAATTTTTTGAATTAGAGGGTTGAATTGAAAAGAAAAATAATTTTTTTAAAAAGAAAAACAATAAAAAAATAAGGATCAAGTTGAAAATAAATAATACACCATAAACTTTGATTGAAATATAGAATTGAAAACCAATGAAACTTTAATAAAATAGCCAAAGAAAAAAATCAAAAATTTAAAAAATATAGACTAAATTGGAAAAAATAATACATGATAAATTATAATTGAAAAACTAAATTAAAAATAAACAAAATTTTTATAGAAAAGCCAAGAAAAAATAAAAATTAAATTAAAACATTAAAAATAAAAAGGATCAATATATTTTTTTTGTAGAGAAGAGTTAAAAAATAAATAAATAAAAGCCACCAATAACAAATTGCTTATCATTTACCGACACTTGTAGCATTAAAAGATAGCGAAAGCAGCCAACCTTCCAATGATACAACGAAAGGCAACATTTGATAGTAAAAAATCACAACATGAGTTGCCTGAACGGCACAAGTGATGTTCATTTGTTGGCGTCTACATGGTAATAATTTTTTTTAATATTTTTATTAATGAAAGATATAAATACCCAAAACCCCACTTAAAAATTACAAAAAAAATCCTAGGCTTCAACAATGAAAATACCCCACAAAGAAAGCTTTAAAATTATTTAATATTGGTGACATTTAAATCATTTTACTGTTAATTAAAAAATAAAATGATCACAGAGTTCCAAAATAAAAGTGCTCTCTCCTTTTCTTTTATTTCTAAGAGATTATTTTAGTAATATATATATATAAATAGACCTTTGTAACTCTTAAAAGAAACGTGTCTCCCTGTAAAATGACTAAACTAACTCATTGCTGGCCTTTATTTTGATGTTGAGAGAGATAAAATGAGAAACATCCACAATATTTTTCCCACATATTTTAGCATTTTGCATTGGTCCTGGGAGAACTTTTTCTAATATTTGCAAGGTCTGCAAGGACTACGTGCTCTGTTGCTGAGTATAAATACGTTTGAGTTTTGTACGGAAAACTAGTAGCTTATTAAATTAAATAAAATAAAATAAAATAAGAGTGCTTGTTCTTCGCTATACATTCAAATTATGAATTGAAACTCTATAATAACTATTTTGCCTTTTTAAGATAAAATTATTGAATAGGCTACAGGAGGCAATCTAATTATTTTATAAGGTTCATAGAAAAATTTGGAACAAATCGCCTTTTAATATTTTTTTAGAACATTGTAATGAATAAATTACTCTTAAAAAAATTAAATTGCCAACTATTTTTTTTTTAATTTTCATTTTTTAAAACATAATGAAATGATTAGATTATCTTTATAAGCAAAAACAATTGCACTATTGTCCAGGGGTGTTTATGTATTTCACCTAAATTTTTTTTGTTATATTCAAGTTAATTAAGAAATAATTTGATATTTTTAATAAATAAAAAATATTATTTATAAATAAAAAATAGCTAGTACGTTCAACACACATACTTTAGAAATGTCAGCTTCAGACGTGGCATTAGGAGCAGCTCATTGAGCTCTTACATGTTATGGGGCTCTTGTTGATGAAAAACGATTACATGTTATGGGGCTCTTATTGATGAAAAACTAGTAGTGTGGCTTTGACAAACTATTTCTTTTTTCTTTTTTTATCTCTTCGCGCCTCAAGTTTTGCACTTATTTTTTAAAGATTAAATGTATTATATCAATTTATATTTATATCAATTTTGATTTTGATTTTGATTTTGATTTTTTTATTCATATTTATTTTATTTTTAATGCTTTTTAAAGTTGATTTTGTTTTTCAATTTTATTCTTAAGCATTTGATTTCATTTAAAAAATTTTATTCAATTTGGTCATCATTCTTTTTATTGTTTTTTTTTATCTTTTTCTTGATTTATTTTATTTTTTAATTTTATATCTCATCATTTTATTTTATTTAATTTTTATACTAAATTTGATCTTTATTTTTTTATTGCAATTTATTTTTTATTCTTTTCTTGATTGATTTTTTTTTAATTTTTTCCTTTGATATTTGGATGATTATGGATTTTACTTAGTGATTTTTCTTGTTTGCCTTCTATAATGTAATTCTGATCTTATAATCCTGGTCATGGGTTTTGAAAATTAATTCAATTTGACTTTGATTTTTTTATTTGGTATTTTTTTTTTAATTTTACCATTTGACATTAGGTTATTGGATTTTATGCTTTATGATCTTTTCTAATTTTCTTTCTTAGAGTTATTCCGATCTCATCTCCTAAGTTACGAATTAGTTGAATTAACTTAAATTGACTTGAGTTTTTTCAACATCTTTTTTAATTGATTTTTTTTAGTTTTGTCCTTTATCATTTAGTTTGCTTGAATGTTAACTTTTCTTTACTACAAAGTTATTCCAATCTCATGATCGAACCACAAATTAAACTTCATATTTCTTTCATATTCTTTTATTAAAGTTATCCTGTTTTTATTTAATTTTTTATTTGTTTTCAAATAAGATCATTAAAATATTTTCAAAATATTTAGAGAGTATCTTTTTATAATATTCACAAACATTTATTTTTTTTACATTGTTTTTATTTTATTGTCATTAATGTCATTGGATTTTTTTGTAGTTTTATTTTTAAATAAACCAAGTTTATTGAACCTGTTTGAATCAATAACTTATCTTTAATTTTTTATATTCTTTTAAAAACATTATCATCATCTGCTAATTCTTTTTTATGCTAAAATAATTTACCTCAGACCACGGAGTAGCCTAAGCACCTATCTAATAGTTAATTCTTTTAGCTAAGTTTTCTAAATCAAACTAATACCCAGCTTTCGGGATTGTCCGTATTGGATATGCACAATTCTGCTATTATTGATTGTTTTTGAAGGTTTTATTTAGGAGGGTGGTAAAAATTATTTTTTAAAAATATTTTTTATTTAAAAATATATTAAAATAATATATATATTTTTATTTTTAAAATATTTATTTTTTATATCAACACATTAAAATAATTAAAAAGTATTAAAAAAATTAATTTAAAATTAAAATTTTATAAAAAGCCGGCTGTTTAAATAAGTGGAATGACACCGGCGTCAAGTTTGCTAGCCGGAAAATTATATTAGCCCCACCTCACCAAGATATGATACACCTAACAACTTAAAGAATTTCAGCGGGCAAATGGCTTCCATATTGCGCACTAATTAATTTGATCATGTGAAGTCGAGAAAAGAAATCAATGCTCAGCCTTCATATACCAATTCAACCAATTTTAGCTATCAACATAGCCAAACCTCAACACTAAAACAAGAGTCGAAAAAAAATCAAATGATTTCAATTCTGGCAAGCTTAAGAGGAAGGAGGGGGGATGCTTAGGTTTTTTTTTTTTTCTAAAAAAAAAAGCTGATCTCGTGCAGAAACCTCTACATTAAAAAATAAAAAGGAAATAAAAAAGAGCCAAATTGGATATCAATCAACTGAGAGAACTATTGCTAAAATTGTAATTCCTCGGAGGAAGATTATTGTCTACTGGCTTACACGGTGATCAAACTTCCAATACGAAATAAGAAGATGGGGTACCAAACAACCACCTCACAACTTCTTAATAATATATTAGAAGAATGAAAACCTTATGCCATTACTTGCTGCAAACAAGTTGTATTCTTCCATGGCAGTCTCTTTCTTATTGCACGCTGGATCATTTTCATCTGCCCAGACTTTTGAAGATAAATCTCCAGCAATTCCATCTTTTGAAGGCACAGGATCTGACTTACATCCTGTTGAGAGAGCGACAGGTCCACCAAAATGGAACAAGGAAAATCCAGTATTACTGTTGTGCAATCTGGCAGAATTATCAATTTTCCCACCTTCCCCACTTGGTAGTGCTTCGTTTGAACGTGATCTGGCTGGAACCATCCTCTCCTTATTAGCTTCAGTTAAACTTTCCTGCATCATACGTGTCTCTGTTCTAACCTCTGAGTTGAAGCCATATTCTCCCTGCTGATACACCGGAACTGGACCAGAATTAAACACAGGAGTTGCCAAATGCGGCACTGAACCATACTGCATACAAATGCGGGAGTTTCCATTTAAATCATAGCCAAGAGGACCAGCATATAGATAATGGTTAGGATGGGGGAAGGGCATTAATCCATTGGCTGGAGCTGCCGGCCAAGAGACTGGAGTTTGATGGTAGTAGCCCATTGTTGAAGGAGCTTGAAACATTGGAAACTGTAAATTATGGTTATGCAAAGGTGGAAACACGACTTGATGTTGCAAACCCATACTGACAGCAGGTATTCCATTTTCAGGATCTTGCACAGTTGTTGTCGGCAGATTTCCCAAAATTTTCATTCTTTGACCATCTGGCTGAAGCACAAAAGGTTTCCTGCTTCCAAACACCTCAGCTCCATTTGTACTCGGTCTCTTGTCCAGCCCCACTTCATTACAATTGGAGAAAGCATTTCCACTGCTTGTTGAAGTTTCTCTTCCTTCTAATTGTTGACAGGCATCTTCTGAATCAGAAGTGGAAGACGATTCGAGATGTCCATTGTTTGAAGAAACTGTATTGCTATCTCCCTCACTAAGGCAGGATGAACAGTTATCAGAACTCAAAGTGCTTCCAATGCTAGGATCAGAAGTCTCAGACGATAAGTTTTTTTCAGGACATGAAATGATTTCCTCAAAAGCAGTTTCTGTCGAGTAGCAACCATTCACTTCCACATGGTATCCACTCTGGCAGTCTTCAATAGTTTCAAGGCTACAGTCCCTTGATTCGTTCATGTTATTCTCATCATGATCAATTTCAATGGAATTTCCAGTAACTTCACTTGAACATGTCTCACCAGTTGACTTGAAGAGTTTACTATCCAGATCCACAGCTTCAACCTTAGTAGATAAGCTCATGGTGACGTCAGAGTCTGAGCTGCTCCAAGAATACTTCTTTCGTGATTCTACAGGCTCCCAAACTTTCTTAGGATTGTTTCCCATGTTGGATTTGCTTTTGATTCTTCCACAACCTTCACGGATGTAATCTACTGGACTGTATTTATTACCACGATAGAACTGCTTGGACATATCCATCACTGTTTCTGACTTGCCAACAGATTTGCTCTCTCGGTCCACTCTTAATGATGAAACATGTGGTTCAACCTTTACCCTGCATTCAATGTTCTGGTGGCAGCTACAAGAATGGAAGTCGTATCTATCATTCATCCTGTTGTGGGGACAATGAAAGTTTTCACTAAACTTAAGACCACAATTTCGACCATTGGACCTTGGACCATTGATCCTTGATTGCCTATACAATCCATTAGCAGGCCTGGAAGGAGTGTCAAAATCATCACTGTGATTTCTTAACTCTGATCTATTAACTACCGCCCCACTTTCTGAAATAACTGCAAATCGGCGTCTATCAGGCCACTTCAAAAAAGAATCAAGTTGAACTTCTTTCCGCAATCTTCGGCGAGAATATTTTGCTTGTTCAGTTGAAAAAGAGCCAGTCCCTTCTTTCAAATTTGAAACCTTCCCATCAGGACTATCATATGAATCTTTTTCCATTATACAGGTCTCAAATCCATATGAAAACTGTTCATCTTGAATGTCAGGAGATCCAGGTCTGGACAGAGAAATATTGCCTGTTTCACTTAGTGAATCCCTACAGCAGATGGTGTTCAGTTCTTCATCAACACTTGGTGATGATCCATCCTTTAAGACATCAGGAAGCATGGTAATATCATTTGATTCAGGACATTTCTTCTCTTTATCCCTTTCTTTCCCTTTTAACCTCTCCTTCTTTCGAAGCTTTTTCTCTCTTTCTTTTGTTCTTCTTCTCTCCTTGCGCTCTTCTTCTTCACGCTTTTCCTTTTCCTCTTCTTCAAGAAGCTTCATCTGCAGTGAAAAATTGTATTATCAGAGATGCATCTCATGAAAAAAAAATGACCTGTCCTAATTTTGATACTCGAATGAAATCTTAATGAAAATCATAAGTATTAAAACCTGCTTTTCCAATGTAATGATTTCTTTGCATGCAACATGGACCCGATCTTCCAGTAGTTTTAGTGCAAGACAAACAAAGATGCTGTGTGCATTTTGGCGAGCAGTTCCTTCTCTGAAAGCCTTTTCAACCTGAAACAACAAATTGAGTCTTAGAATATTCGAAACTGAAATACAGACATTCAATTACTTCATGAGCTCATAGAAACAGAATCTACATGTTGCTAGTTCATCCTCCCATGTCCTGACAGGAACATGGGAATGTGCATTCAGTTATTGGTTTTCTCCAACAGCCAGTAAATTTCATTGTTTTAGGTGGCCAGAAGGGACAATCATGGTTTATGACCAGTTGACAAAGGAAATCCTGAAAAATCTCTTTTTAAATACCAGCTAATAAATAACAGAATTTTGAAAAAGAAAATATAAGGCACTCTTGGGCAGCGCCAAATGGTCCTGTAACATATGTAACCTTAAAGGTTAACTTAGAAAAAAAATGCTATGTTTAAACAGAATTCATTGATATCACCGTGCACTATTTGGCTTCCTAGAGGTGGTTAACCACAATTTTAGTGAAGTTATAGGGAGACATTTAGGGTGTGTTTGGTGTTGCGGTAGATGTTGTGGTTCCGGTTTGAAAAAAATTGTTTTATAAAAAGTACTTTTAGTTGAGGTTGGTTTGAAAAAATAGATATTTGGTTAAAACTGTGGTTGAAATTGAAGTTAAAGAAAAAGTAATTTAATGTGTTTGGTTAAAAAAAATTTTGAAATTAAAGTTATAAAATAATCTTTAAAAAGATATATTAATATTGATGATTTTAAATTTAACTATTATAGAATTAATTACTCCTATTATATCATGAAATAAATAATACTTTATATAAAATATTTTTTTTATTTTATTAAACTATTTATAATTACATTACGTATAAAATTTATTCGATAAGAATTACAGTTTTCATAATTTTTTAAGCATATAATAAAATTAGATAAAATATTATCAAGTATAAAATTGATATTATAGTGAAAATGAATTTAATTTATTTTATATTAATTTTTCAAGAAAAAAATATTATTCACATCACGGTGCAAATAAATTTAATTTACTATAAACTAGTTTTTTTAAAATATTAATAAAATTAACACTTAAAAAAATTAATAAAATTAACACTTAAAAAACATTAATTAAATTAACACTTAAAAATATATAATAAAATTAAATGAATACTATATAAAAAAAAAAAATGTAGGAACAGTGCAAGTGAATTGCACTGTTCACGTGAACAATACAATTCACTATAGACAATGCAGTGAATTGCACTGTTCATGTTAATTGCACTGTTCACTGAATACGTGTCTGAACAGTGTAATTAACATGTACAGTGCATTTATCTGCTTTTTATAAAAAGCATAAAAATTACGTAGAACCCATGTACAATAAACTAATTTTTTTTTTTTACCAACGGCTGCAAACTGCGTTTTAATTAAAACGCAGCCGCAGCCGCGTAAACAAACGGCACCTTAACCACACTAGAGACCTCAGAAATTTCCCTAGGCCCTCTCTTTCACTATAAAGAGAGATGTGGTGCCCCTAGTAGGATCATCTGTTCTACAAATCTGCTGAGAAATTTGAACTTTCTAAATGTTTTTGTTTATCAACTTGAAAAATTATCTCAACCTACCCCATGGTTCTACTGTACTTACAGCCCTCGTATTCATTTAGAATTTACTCTAGTTTCATCATTTCTAACATCATGAGCAATTCTACAAGGTCCAGCTTCAATCCCAACTCATTGCTACTTTGGTTATTGCAGATTGAATTAAAATCTAGTAAGCCAGTGGTAAAACCCTGTCCCACCACCTTTCTTATATATATATATAGAAATATTCCTTCCCAACACATTCTTAACACACCCCTTCCCCATGTACAACCCACCGCACATTCACCCCCATGCAATGATGATTACATGCACATTGAGACATATAGGGATCACATGGAAAATGACACTTCCAAACAAATTATCGTTTTCTAAATTAATATGAAAAAGGACAGCAAGCATGTTTAAAGTTTGTAAACATGCCTTTTCCTTAAAAATAACCGTTGCAGCATCTAGAAGAAACTCTCGAGCAAGTTCAGGACTCTTCGCATGCTTTTGGGGCCGGGAGCATTCTCCATCAAGCTCATTTCCGTCCTTATCCATGGAATCATCATCCTATAAGTGTACAAGAAAAAAAAAAGGAATTTAATTATAAACCCTAAGGATATTTTAATAAATTTATTGCAAATATAAAGATCCTGAGGGAAAAAGTAGGCCACCTCTTCTTCCTCGGCCTCTTCAGCATGCTCAAAAAAACTTCTGATACTTTCCCCTCTAGTAATTGTAACAAAACCATCACCTACTACAAGCCTGCAGTGCACACATCGTTGACCCTTTAGTGCATGAGCTTTTACAGAAAGCTCAGTGCAGCGGCCATCAATTTTCCAAGCCCTAAGGGTAATAAAACATGCAGTCAAACCACCAAGATCTAGACCAGTGACTTGAACACTTCCATTCATGCCAACATTTTCAAATTCTAGAATGTCAGATTTTCCTTCTCCTGTTCCAACTGCCCATTCAAAGTGATGGTATGATCCAACAGTGTCCAAGAAAGTCTGGTTCCAATCAGCTTGGACGGAATCATCAGACACCTGAGATAAAAGCTAAGATAATTGGTCATACTAGTCACATCCATGGTGAGTTTTCACAATTTGTTCTGCAAATTTGTTTCTTTTGAATCTTAGATCTTTAGAAACACAAAATCGCACAGAAGAAGAAAATATACCTCATATTGAAAGGCAGTATCTGCAACACAAAACCAACTAGTGCAGCAAGGTTCTCGTCGCATGCGTTTCAGCTCCTTTAGCTCCTTAAATTCACGAATAACATTCCTTCTACAATCTCTACAAAATCTCTTGCTGTCAAACCTGTGGGATGGAGACATTTGTTTAGCGAAACAGAACAAATCAACGCAAGTACCTAAAATGAAAACATGCAGAATGGAAGTACATGCTCATGGGTAAGGAGAAGGAGGCTATAGCTAGATATACAAGAAATAGTCACAACTAAAAATATGCAAATATTAAGAAGGAAAACGATAAGATTGATCCAAGCTAGTTGAAGAGAAAACTAAAGTTTTAGGGTATAGTTAATTCAAACAATTACTATGATAACATATTCAACATTTCAGCATTTAAGTGCACAAACCATCAAGTAAACCAAAAGGTTTTAGAGAAATAAAAGAAGAAAAAATCAATGAGGACACTAAAAAAATCAAAAACAAAAATTTTGCTTTAAGCTTATAATTTTTTTTGAACAATTTCAATGGATTCTTCAAGAGATATCTTAAAAAAGTGATGCCAATTGAATGACAAAGTTTCTCAATTATAATAGATGATACTCAATTTTTGATAGGTAAATGCAAGTAAAGTCTGAGTTTTGTTTAATTTTCAAACTGAGCCATCCATTTGAGTCATTGACGTGTTCAATTCCTCACAGACCATGGGCATTGGTGAAGTTTGATGGATTAGAACCAAAGACCTCTGACTCTCAGGACATCAACATAGGCTACTATCGAACTCACGTGGATACATTACAGTTGCTTTGTCCAAGGAAAAACATATGAGAAAGAGTCTACAAGCATGATGAGGCCAACATGTGCCATGTCATATTCAACTGAAAGCATGCAAACATATCGTTCTTTGAAAGTTAGAAAGGGACTTCCTCATTAATGAAGCCCAGGTGATAAAACAATCCAATTAACCACAACGAGTATTAAGTTTAGTTTTAGCTTATTTCAGATAAAAGAAGGGCAGAGTACTCCTGAGTCCATCCCCACACCCGCTATGCCATTTTTTTTTTATAAACATGTAGAGTTAATTGTACCCTTAAGTTCCCTTAGGGCGCTATATTTCCTAATCATCCAGCCTTGTAGAATTATACTTCTTTAATGCTGAGATAAGAGCAGCCAAAGTCTAATGTGATGAATTCATCACTAAATATTTGATGCCATATTCAACAAGTTCCACTTACAGTAAATCCACAGTTTTGAACTAGTAATCAGAATATCTACAAGCCACTACACTTTGTGGAATCTGCAAGGCTCTCATAGATATTTGAATAATAAAATCAGCCCTTAGCTACAAAGCCCCCAAAGCAACAAAGTCTACAGAAACTAACTAAAAGAGAGCATAATCAGTTGAGATGAATTCAGAAAATGGACTGCTTTTCAACAGACATTTTGGGTTCCCTGTGAAGAAGCTTTGAATAATTTATTAGTCCGGTAAAATTCATCACTTCCTTAGATTTAACCACATCTTTTTCATCAAACAGAACATACAATATCTCGAAGAGAAACTATCAGTCATGGCAGATGACTCCCCTCCATTTGGTTCGATCCAAAGCAGGTAAATGATCACTTCCTAACTGCATTGCCATCCACATATTTCTGTTTGTGATTCCATTAGAAAGCCTGTTAAGGTGGGAAGATATAAGCTCTGATTTTACAATACTTATAAACTAGAAGACATAGGTGATTCTTACAAAGCACAGCACACCCTTGGGAGTTTCTAGACTGTTCAGAAGCCGGACAAGTCAGAATTTTTATTTTTTTTTCATGATTTCAAATAACTTTTGTTCTGTCTTTGGCAGTTTCACCAATTTGGTCACCTCTGGTCTCAATGTTATCTAAAGCTCCAACCCCCAAAAAAGCACAGTGGCCAACTACCTTTCAGTTCTCATAGTCTTCCACTGATTTCAAAATCAATGTGGTATATAAAGTGTCGTACCCTTGCGAGAGCTCGACGTCAAGACGACCCTTCCTGGTAGCAGAATTGATGTTGGGGTCTTTGTTTTATGAAAAAAGGAGTCGTCACCTAGTATTATGGTCACTAGGAAACCTAACTAGTCTTTTAGAGATTCTAAGGCAAGGGACTAGTTGCGTAAAGGAAAGGTTTTAGCACCCCTAGTATGCCCTACCTAAGGTAAGCTGCTTGGTGTTTAGTTTGCCTTATAATTGCTATGGCGTTGATATTCTCTAATCCCATCAGTTTTCTAGGATAAGTCTACTCTGATGAATGAACTTGGGTTCAAAGTCTAAGGGAAAGAACCTTTGGCCAGTACGGATCATACCTTTAGATATGTCTATAGAGTGCTAAAGAGATAAATAAAATTTTAGGCATAAATATGCTCTTATGTTAAAAATAAACAAGTTGCATTTCTATTAACAATATTTTGGACATTTACCTTTCATTTGTTTTTTAGCCTTATATTATTAAGGGGTAATGGCTTGTTATTCCTAGAAAAATATTTTTTTAATATTAACCACTTAGGGTTTTTTTATTTAAATATTAACAGTGAATAATGACGAATTATTCCTAATAATATTTTGAATATTAACCCCCTTGGAGTTTCTTTATCCAAACATTTGTAGTGAATAATAACAAATTATTCCTAATAATATTTTGGATATTAACCCTTTTGGGATTTCTTCATCCTAAACCCCTGCTTTCATTTTAAAAGGGGACATACACCACCTCCATTAACACGTATGGCTAAAAAAAATGAGTAACAACATAAAGAATAAGCTATTGGCAAACACACCTGCACATAAGCCTCTCTATGAAATCCTCTTCCTTCATCCTTAAAAGAGACTGCCGGGTTTCTTCTCCAAGTGCTGACCAGAAATCCATTAATGTGTCACAAGAAAGCCTGGCAGTATGCAGTGCACACGTCTCTCTTGTTCCATGTCCTCTGCCATAACTTGCCATTCCTTGGCTAATCCAACCCCGACCTCCCCCACCACAGGCATCAGGATAGAGCAATTCCCTTTCCCGCTCCCTTGCACGTGCACTGTCAAATACCTGATTTAAAGCAAGAGTTCAGCTACTAAACTAGAAAGGGACAATGGAATTGCACAATAAAAATTTTTTTAGCACTCACATTTTGGATTCCCTTCAGAGACTTTGAAAACAAGTAGCACTTCAAAAGCGTTAACGATCCATCACGCGTGGTCGTTAGACCACCCCAAGGATGGACAGATGGATCTTGAATTTCATCTTGGCACCCATTTGTTACATGTGATCCACAATCATTTAGATTTTTTGAGGCTTCCAGTAAGTCGCAACGAAGGTGCCCAGCACCTCCTTCCTGCTGCAAAGACTTACCATACATGACAATCTGCATAAAACCTTCAAGCAATAGCCCATTGCATCTAGAACAGTACATGTTCTTACGAGCTTGCTCAAACAGGGCTTGCTTGTCTATCCTCAGTAGCTTCTGTCGAGCTTGTGGTGGCAGCTCACTCCAGAACTGTCACAAGTAAATAAAAATTCTTCAATGACTAATCACAACATGCAACAAGAGCTGGCTAAAAACTAAAAGACAATAAAAAAACAAAAACCTTGTATACTCCAAACACAAACTTAAAATTATATAAAAAAAATACTTGCTGATTACATGTAACAAAATGCTAATCTTTATTTTAGAAACACCATTTCCATTGCCTAGACTGTAATCAATTCTCACTAGTATAAACAATTGTAACTGACATAAAACTTCGATCTCTCTTTTGAAAATAAAAACACAGAACTACAGAAGTGAATTTATATACAAGGAGCTAAAAACGGATCTAGTCAATAAAAAACTGAAAACCCGGATAATAAAAAAGAGAAAAACAAAAATCCCACATCAAAAACTAATAAAACAAGCTCACTGAATAATTTGTACATAAAGATCCAATCAAGAACACAATTAAAAATCACAGTTAAGTAAAATAGTGATCTAATTCAATCCCAGATACAAAAACAGACACTCTAATCCATCAATCAAAATTAAGAGGGGAAAAAAACAGCCCAGTACCTTCTGTAGCTGATTGAAGCTAACATCATCACGGTGTTTAGACCAGAACGAATTAGCAGAAATTGAGTAAGAGCCTCCGGATGATGTTGCATTACTAAATTGATCATTTCTCTGTGTTAATCCTGGCATCCTGAATTATTATTATTATTGTTATGAAACTTATTTTATTGAATTCAATTATAAAATCCTTATAATTTTTTTTATACTCTCATAGATTTATCATCATCATCATCATCATCAATCCTTCCATCTCTGCCCCTCATATTTTTTCCTACGAGAATACAAATAAAAAAGGGATCCAAAACCCAAGTCGATTCAATAATTCAATCAAGAAATTGTATCAAATCAGAAACTAATAAACAAGAAAAAGAAAAAAAATCAAAACCCAAAAATAAAAATAATAGAATTCATAGAAACTGGATTTGATTGAATTGAATTGGGAGATTTAAAGAGGAGAAGATGGTGAGATTTGGCTGCTGCTGCTGTTGTTTAATATATATATATGAGGAGAGAAATGGAAGGGAAAGGGAGAAATGAGAGATAGGGAGAGAGAAGGGGGGATTTTGGTATTGGACGAAAATTATGTTCATGTTATGGCGAGCATTGCCACTGTTAAAATAAATTCAGACATACAAATAATCCTCTAAGAGAAAATTGTCATGACCGGATAGGCTAAGGTAAAATAACTACAGAATTTGGTATAAATAAAATAAAATAAAATAGCTTCTCTCTTAAAAGCTGTCTAAGAGAAATGAGAGAAGACAACAGCCAGAAAAGAAAACAAAAGTGATTTTCTTTTACCATATTTTTTAACCTAGACGTTCTGGTTCACGAACTGAAACCGTGACGACAGGATGTTTTGGTTTTTTCATGAAACATTTTAAGTGACGACAATGTCCTCGACCGTAAGAGGTTAGTGTGCAGTGTACTTGCCAAAAACACAGCGTACGGTCCCTTCCCTTGACAGAGGGAGAGGAGGGCTTATGCCATTGAGATGACGTGTCTGGAAGCCCGGTTCAGGCTTTCCCTAATTTGAGTGCATTTCTTTTCTTTTTTCTTTTTTTCGTTTCGGTCCTTTTCATCTGCCACCCCCCCGGAGTCTTCACCGGAGAAATTGAGCTGCAGGAAAAACATTAGTCATATGACGAATAATACATTGATACGTGTCAGTATGCCTCCTTTTTCCCGAAAAACTGTCACTGTTTGAGTTTTTTTCTTTCTTTTTTCAAACTAGCCTGGTGGATAGAATAGAAAAAACGTTAGCACAATTAAGATATATAATTTCAAAAATAGCACAGTTTTACTTAGAGTTTGTTTCCATATTTTAAAAATATTTTTTAAAAAATTTAATTTTTTTATTTTTTATTTACTTTAAATTTACATATTTTTTGTATATTCAAATCATTTTAATATTCTAATATCAAAAAAATTTTTTAAAAAATAACAAAATTCATTGCATGTATTTTCACACGAAAAATTATTTAAAAAGTAATTGCAACTATATTCATAAACAACCATAAATATAATATATGTTACCACTAAATATACTGGTATGCCTTATATGCACCTAAAATTATAGTAACGGGAGTTTTTTTCCAAAATTACAACTCTTCTAGAAAAACCTTATAAACTCAATAAGTCATACTCTTTATAGATTTGATAGAATTTTGATTTAAAGATAATAATAAGGAAAATTAACAATCAGATGTGTTTTAAAATATTTAAAAAAATTAAATTTTTTATTTTTTATTTACTTTAAATTAATATAGTTTTTTGTGTTTTCAAATCATTTTAAAGTACTGATTTCAAAAATAATTTTTTAAAAATAAAAAAAATTATTGGCATACATTTTTGAAGAGTTAGAATTATTTAAAAAGCAATTGCAACCATATTAGCAAACAACCACAAGTATAATATGCGTTACCACTAGATGTGCGAGTACACCTTATGTGCACCTAAAATTATGGTAGCAGGAGCTTTTTTTCATAATTTTAACTCTTCTAAAAAAACCTAATAAACTAAATAAGTCATAATCTTTATAGATTTGATAAAATTTTGATTTAAAGATAATAATAAGAAAAATTGACAATCAGATTTGATAAAGTCTTGATTTAAAGATAATAATATACCTAAGAATCAAAGGTATTCAAAAAAAAAGATTTGAATCTAATTATAATCTTGTATCTAAGAACTCTAAGTATGTGAATGACATAACAAAACCAATTAGTTTTTTATAAGTCAGTGTATGATATTTATCCCTATAAAGAAATATTGTTTTGTTATAAACAAAAGGAAAACTCACGTTTATTTTTCAACTTGCTACCTAAATGTGCATGTAAAAAAAAAAACATAATATAGTTTCCTTTAACTAACCCTAATGGATCCCTTTTAGTTTATAAATTAATAGGTCTAAATTAGTAATTAACTAATATAAGTTAAATAATGTCTATTTGGGAGCGTGGTAGAGATTGCTTTTAAAAGATTTTTTTCTTGGAAACGCATCAAAATTATATTTTTTTTGTATTTTTAAATTTATTTTTTATATCAGCACATCAAAAAGATTCAAAAATACCAAAAAAATAAATTAAAGCAAAAACAATTCATTATTTTTCAAAAGCGCGGTTGGACTGCAATGCCAAATAAGGTCAAAATAAACTCCTAAACAATGTCTCATAAGCTAGAAAAAAGAAAAATTAAAAATAATTATTCAAAATTATATAAATAAATTAAATAGGATAATATAAACAAAGTCTTCATGCTAAAATTTCTCTTTGTAGCCTAAATCTTTAATTTTTGTATATTCTTGGTAGATTTCAATTCTAAAATCAAATACATTGTTTTCTCTCGTCTAAATAAATTAATATGCCTACAATATATGGATAGAAAGCTTGAGATATCTAGTCTCTATAACAACTTGAATTGCAACACAATTGCACCTGTAACTCTAGATATGTCCCAAATAATACATGAAAGTCTAGTTTTGTAGATTTGACAATATTCATGTAGTAACTTTGTTCTTATGAAATAATATGTTTATGAACTCCATTTGATCTGAAAATTTACCAAATATAGTTTCATGTGTTTAGTATTTCCCTATAAGATTTCAACTTCAATTGATGTACGGTTTGAGATATATGTCTCGTAACCTATAATTCAATAATATTTTAAAGTTAAATTCAAACCTGGCTTAGTTTGTATCACATGACTTATAATTCTATAATTCAATAATATTTTAAAGTTAAATCAAACCTGACTTAGTTTGTATCACATAACTTATAATTCAATAACATCTCAAATCAATTTCTAATAAAAAAAACTCAATTAATTTATTATATCTATATAACAAATTCTCGTAACACTTAAGTATATCAGTTAACAACATCTAATAAATTATCTTGTGGATGGGTATGTATCATTGGAACCATGAACATATCATCATGCATGAAAAATTGTCTCATCATCCTCTACTACAAGGTTTAAATGGTGAGCCTCCCCAACCTTTTCATGTTTATAACAACATGATAAGAACCAGGTAGAGAAAGTGGTGTGCACAACATCGGCAATAATATCATAAATTGTGTCAGAGGCTTTTTGACCCTCTCACATTAAAAAAAAAAATGTTAACATAATATATACATAAAAAAAACATATCATCATATAAATAAGATATTGATAAATGTAAATACATATTTTTGTTTCAAATATTTTATTTATTAGATATGTATTAATTGTTAGAGATGAAAAATTAAAAGGAGAAATAATATTGTGAATTGTTGACAATCAAAATGATTATCAAATTTATTGGCATCTATAAGGGAATTGTCAAAATTTTAACAATAAAAAAGATTGTTGAATCTATTAGCATTCATAAGGGGATTGTCAGATGTTGACAATCACAAGGATTATTAGATTTATTTGCATCCATGAGGGGATTGCTAGAATGTTGACAATCAGAAAGATTGTTGGATTTATTAGCATATATAAGGGGATGGTTGGATTGTTGACAATTTGAAGGATTATCGGATTTATTGATATTTATAAAAAAAACATTGGATTATTGACAATTAAATAAATTGTCAAATTTATTGATATCCATGAGAGACGATGATTAAAAGAGTTGCTAAAATTATGTCAATTAAACATGGTTGCTTTTAAAATATGAAAATTAGTGTTAGTGAGTTGAATTTGTGAATGATAGTTTAAGGAATTGAATTTTAATATTAGTGTTAAATGTAGCCTTAAGAATGATATATGAATAATAAGCTTTATGTTTAAAATAATTATTAAATATTTATGTTTTATTTGTTAAATTATAGGTTCCTCACAAGCCAAACAAGACTAATATAGCATATATTAATGTATATTGTAGATTTTTGTAAATGTGTTTCTAAATAGAACAATGTGTGAAATATGAAAATCAAATAACTTTATTATAGGTATTGTAATAATTAAAAGATTTTTAATTTAAATTATATTTATAATATTACTCACTAAAGTTGTTGTGAATTTTTTTCCCATGGTTTACAAATGAATTGCAGATAAATAGTTAAATCTGGTTTTGAATTTAAGGATGCTATATATTTGTTCTGATAGTTTCATTGACTGAATATAGGTAATATCAAATGTTATATGATTTGTAGCACTTGAATCTTTTATCTATACATAATTACTATTAAATGCATAAATATTAAGACCAAGGTTGTTAAAATCGCGATTTTAACACAGTATGGAAAGTACAAAACAAACTCGGATTGTAAAATCATAAAATCATAAGAAATTTTAAAATACATTAAAAAAATTCATGCTTCAAATAAAAATACATAACACCTTAAAATACATGCTTCAAAAAAAAATCCATACATAGTTCAAGCCCCTTAAAATACATGTTTCAAATAAAAATTCATACATAATTTAAAGAACTTTTTACTAGCTAATAATTAACAAATTTAAAACAAATAATCTACTAGTGTGTCATGTAAACTAAAACCAACTTCATTGTCTTCATCTTTCTCATTATTCCTCAGATGTTCATCAATATCATTAGCATCAAGAGTATTATTAGTGTCACTACTAGTACCAATACCAATATTATGAGCATTAATGCTGCTACTAGTACCAACACCAATATCATCAATTTGAATCTCTAAATTATCTTCAGTACAATGACTTTCTATTTCAGCATCATTAGGAATTTCTTCTTCATCACTTTAATCTTCATTACCATTTTGTCTTCGTGTTACACTATCAATAGCACCAAATAAAACAATGTATGAATGTTTTTCTCCCTCGGTTATCCAATCATCATCAGATGAAAGATTATCTTTTACACCAAAATTATTAACTTGCCTTTTGACTTGATTATTATTCAATTTTATATTGTACATTACAAATACCAAGTCATTTATTTTTCTCTGGTGCAAACGATTTCTTCATTTTGTATGAATCTAAATAAAAAATTTAAATTTATAAGATTTTTATCAAATATTACAACATTTAAAATAATAAAATAAAAAATTTATCATTTCAAATGCACTCCAGTTACGCTCATATCCAAATGAAGTACAAGTCAAGCTTAGAACTCGGATTACAAACCTTTATAATTTTGGACATTCATCCCCATAAGAATCTAACCATTAAGCTGGAGTTTTTTTTATCTCTAGCTGTCTTAGTAGCCTCAATGTTAAACAACCCTTTTGCATCCTTGAATGATTCAAGTTGCAAGTCAATTTTGCACTTTTCACTTGCATTAGGCACCATCTTTTTTAAGCATTAATATAATCCAATTTTAATGTTGACATTAATCTTAAAATTGATATTATAATGATAATGAGGATTCAAATAATAACCTACTACATATAAGGGTTTATGGAGTTGAAGTTTCCATCTTGCATCAACAATATTCCATATAGGTATATAACTATATATATATATATATCATTACATTCTAAAAAAATCATTACAACTTAGGAATATCTCAATTGAAAGTATCTTTAAAGACATTCATAATAATAGATGACAACATTTAAAATAAAAATTAGCAAGATATATACCTTTTTTTCACAGAACCAAAATTCACTTGCATCTTCTCTTTTGCTTTATCTATTGCTTTATATATAAAACCCATTGTTGGTTTCTCATCAGAATCAACTAATCAAAAAACTTTAATTAGAGGAAATGTTGCCTTAATACATATAATAACATCATGCCAAAACCTGTTGTCCAAAACACAATTTTGAATTTGTTTCCCTTCTTCTATTCTTGCAAACCTACATGAACTCCACTGTTTGGAAGTAAACATGGTCATCAATTATATTTTATGATCATTCAAACATCCTAAATTCAAATATACAATAACAAACCGAGTGGCAGCAGGCCTAATCAAATCCCTTCCTTTCATAAACTACCTTAGCATGGAAATAAAAATAGTTCTTGAATAAATATTTGAGGTGATTCTCCTCCCTTTAGCAATAGTTACTTGATGAACCTCTAACTTCTTCTCAAAATCCTCTAATATCAAGTTAATACAATGGGCAGTACATGGTGTCCAAAACAAACTCTTTCTTTTTTCCATCAATAATTGTCTCGCTGCCTTATAATTTGCAGCATTATCGATGACTATTTGGATAATATTTTCCTCCCCAATCCTCTCCACAATGACATCTAACATCTCAAATACCTTATCAGTAGTCTTGGACATATTAGAAGTATCCACCGATGATAAATAAAAACCATCCCTTTAGGACTCTTAACCAAAAAGTTACAAATACAACATCTTTTTTTATTTGTCCATCCATCAAACATTATTGAACAACCAATCTTTTTCTATTCTAGCTTTTACTCCTCAATTAAATTCATTGTTTCATCCACTTCTTGTTTCAAACACTTTTCTCTAATATCATAGTAGGATGGAGGCTTGAAACATGGCCCATGTTTTGTAACCAATTCAAGTACCTTAAGAAACTCAGGGTTTTTTACACAATTAAATAGAATTGCACTAATGTAAAAAAACCTTACAATTTATCGATATGCTTCTTCTTTAATATCTTTTTTTAGCAATTGATTTAGGGTTGTTTGTGTACTTCCACTCCCACTAGCTACTCTCTTTCCTTTGTCCTTGGAGCTAATTTCTTTTATGTTATCATCATCATCATTTACACTATATTGATGGGCCTTTCTTTTCTTTTCGATTACTTCTAGATTTTTCACACAAACACCTAAAATCATCTATTTAACATTTTCTAGTACTTGCTGATATGACTCAACATTCTTACGAGTGCAAACCAAATGTTGTTTAAAATGAAAAATACCTCTACTGATAATTTTTTAACAATACATGCACTGAACTTTTCTAGAATTCTTAACAATATCTATCCCATATTGCCATCCCACATCAAGCCTATTACCAGCAGAATTTTTTCTCGATGCCATAAGTTCAACAATTCAAGAATCAATTCAAATCAACCCTGTAATCAATCCAAATATTTTATGATTGTAATTAATTTTTTGTTAAAAAAAGAAATAGCATAATACATAACAGCCCATCTTCTATATTATTATCCAATCAGAAAATCTAAGATAATTGATTTTAGTACACACTACACAGTACACACTATAAAAAAAAAAATAGCCAACAACCCATCTTCTATATTATTATCCATGACAGGTTACAAACTTACAAGTTACAACCCTTTACAACTCAACAAAGGCAGTATAAAAACATTCACGCAGCACTCAAAATTACAACTTACAACCCAAATCCATTCATCACAATTTACAACCCAAATCATGGTTAAATTACAATAAATTAATTCATCACAAATTCACAACTCAGCAGCAACGACATTCTAAATTACAATAAATCCATTCATCACAATTCATAACTCAACAGCAGCAGTAACACTCTAAATTACAATAAATCCAAATTCAGGGTAAGAAAAAACAGAGTCACACGCACACACGGTTAAATTTGAATCTGAAATTCACAAGCAAACTCTCAATAATAGACAAAGTCATAGAAACTTTGAATCAAAATCTCAATTTTTAACATCATTAAACTGTAAAGAAACAAACATGGTAAGAAACTAAGAAGCTTACCTTTGTTCTAAGCAGTGAGCACTGAGGTTGAGCAGATCAATATTGCAGTTAAAGTTGGAGCCTGCAAATCGAGTCAAACTAATATTAACATCGGAGTAAGAAACAGACAAGGAAAAAGAAGCACCCCTGGCACTGGTAGTTACCGACAGAGAAGAGAGAACCAATGAATTTTTACAGGAGGTGAAACAAGATAAACAGAGTAACTTACCTGGTGAAGACTGGAGAGACGTCATTGTTGTTTATGGACTATGGTTCTCACGGTTACTGGTGAAAAGGATGTCGTTGATGATGGAAAAAAAAATAATAAGGGGCGAGGGTTGTTGTTGAGTACTGGTGGACGGTGGTTGATTGTTAGCTGAGAGAAAGAGATTAATAAACTGAGTCACTGAGGGATCCTCAATGAGGATTTAGAATTTTGGGATTTCAAATTAGGGATTTTTTTATGTTTATGAATGTGAATGGTGAATGTGAAAAGAAGAGAGAAGACTGATTCGATGAATTTGCATTTGATCTGTTAAAGCTAAATAGGCGGTCAACACCAGGCAGCAACATTGCATTTTTATTTCCTGTGGGTAAACTCATTCAATTGGTGGTGAAATCATGATTTGACATGATTTTAACGATTTTACTTAGTTTTGACCCTATTTCGAGTTTTATAAATGATTTAGCACGTAAAGCCTATATTAACTCGTAAAAACGTATGATTTTACAAGTTGAATCGTGATTTTAACAACCTTGATTAAGACCTTTATCTAGGTTACCTAAAGTTATAGTCAAGGTCATGACCTCTCTAGTTACAGCGACAATATCAGCAGTTTTGGCTATAACAACAAAAACATGTTAATTCAACTTGAAATTTCTTTTTACTACGTGCCTTAGCAGTATCCCACCATTTTAAATACCTATAGAATTGTGATTTAGTATGTCCAGCTTCACTATAATAGATAAACAAGTATTCTAATCATGTTTGTTTATATTTTGCATCAAGTTTATTCAAAATGTGAACATGTAATCATTCAATTGATTATTTATATACAAGAATATCATCAGGATCTTTTATTGCAATCTTATCACGGTGGTTCAACATCTAAAAATTCTCAATAACATCAAAATAATGAGTTGAGAGAGAACAATCAAGCACTTGGTGGAAAACATGCATTAATTTAGTATAAATATTTGCGATTTATTTCATTCACCATATAAATTTTTGGCCAGACAACTTTAGATTTCCCAGGTAGTGTGTAATTAAAGTAGTGTTTTATAATTTCTGGTAACATAAACATAAGTAACCGTCCCTTAACCTGTTGATTTTCTACATACTACTTTGTAGTAGGATGTTTTACTTATAATAAATTCAAGCCTATCATATCCTGTAAAATGCATCTCTATGATTTAAGACCATACATTATAAGTGGTTTGGGTCAAGGACGATGACAATTTTAAAGTCAAAGTTTTTTTAATTGAATATGTATGACTAGTATTGATGATTCAAGTGTAGATGGGGATTTAGATTAATCATAGATAATACTATAAAAAAGATATTCAGTAATATGGTATGGATGTAGCTTAAATATATTCAATTTGAATATATGGTACATACGAGGAAGAATGGTTAAAAACAATATTTAGCACATCACTTCTTTTAATTAAAAGTCATAAATAGTTAATGTACAACAAAACTAAAAAATGAATAATTATATAAATCCTAGAAATAATTATTATAATTCTATATAATTTATATATTACAGAAAAAACTAAAGGCATTGCTAAAATATTGTGGCCCTAAACTTATTGTTCTATGGATTTGAATAGTATAATAATTATTATGCCCTTCTCAAATAAAATTAATTAACTTGTTATTGGAGTCTTTTACATAACTTGTCATTTTTATATTGATTAAGGAAAATTAGTCTTTTAATATTTTGGTGATATAGTGAAATAACTAACTCATTCTTAAAAGCAAATTTTTTTTTAAAAAAAAAAACTAGCATCCAATGACTTTTTTTATTTTTCGCTTTTAAAAACATAATCAAATAACTAAACTATCCTTCAAATCAAGATTTTTTTAAAATGTGTTAATGGGCATTTTTATCTTTTCATCCCTTTTATTTTTTATTTTTTTAAGTTTACTTAGAGGCAAACAATTAATTTAATAAACACAAATATTATTTTTTAAAAAAATTAGTTGACTCGAGCATTGCTCAAGTTAGTGCATGGATAGTCATACTTTTGAGGCAATACAAAGGGTGTTGACCAATGGTCAAACACTAGCTTTCAAGGCGATATTGGAGTCACTCAATGGCACCACATGCGTCGATGGCTTATATGATGAATAGACCTCTAGTTTGGTGTTGACAACTTTTTTTTTCTTCTTTTCTCCCTTCTCCTTGATTTTTGTGTTTAAACTTTTAAATTTTCAAAGCCGTCATTCAATTTGTTTTTTCTTTAGATTTGGTCAATGTTTCTCTTACTATTATTTTTTTATCTAAAATAATTTATAAAATTAGATTATTTTTTTCAATTTCATCCTCCTTCAATTTTTTATATGTTAAATTTGGTCTCAATTCTTTTGATTGCTATTTTTTACTTGACATGATTTTTCAAATTGATTTTTTTTTTTACAATTTCATCATCCTTTAGTTTTTTCTATTATATTTGATCCTTATTATTTTTATTTTTATTTTTTTTACTTTGAACAAAATTTTAAATTGATATTTTTTTTTAAGTTTCATCCTTCAAAATTAAATTGATTGAGAATTGAAATTCTTGATTAAGCCCAAGATAAAGATTTAATGGGTTGAGAGATTAAAATATTAACCCAAGTTTAGGACATTCACCCAAGTTTGTAATGAAAACTTTTTGATCATGTGATCAAGTAACCCCCAACAAAGTTAAAATATAATCTATAAAGCCAAAAACCAGGTTTAATAGAACACTAACTCAAATATAACTCTGTATCTAAGAACCAAAGGTATTGGAATAAACTTGGATTTATAAATAACATTTTACCTACAAACCTGTAATATATGAATAAAGTCACGAAGCAAATTAGTCTTTGATAAGTTAGTGCACTATCTTTATCCTAGCAAAGAAAGGTTTGCAACATGCAAAACAAAAGAAAACTCTTATTTATTCAAATCATCATAGCTCTCAAAACTTGTAACCATAAAGTAATATATAATCCCTTTTAAATAACATTAATGTATTTTTGAGTTGCAAGCCAATGGACTTTAATTAGTAATCAACTAACACAAGTCTAATATTGAAACAAACTCTAAAACAATGTCTAATAAATTAAAACAAATCCAATTTCAAATAAAGTCCAAAGCTAATAATATTCAACACTAAAATAAAGAAATAACATCATAAAACAAAAAACTTTTGCATGAAATCCCCGTGCATGACCGAAACTCCCCTTTTGTTTTCTTGTTGAAACCACATACTCCAAATTAGCTAGGAAATGTTTTTTTTAATTGCTAGAATTTTCACTCTTAAAATGTCTCCTCTTAGTCTACTTGATGTGCTGGAAATCCTGTAAAATAAGAAAAATAACAACAAAAAAATCTCAAACCTCCTTATCATCACATACTTGAGCAACGATTATCTCAAGTCTTTTTATTTATCACTCTTTATTAAGTTTAGTTATTTATCATTCTTTATTAAGTTTAGTTTTTTTTTAAAGAATTTTTTTTTAGAATTAAATTAAATTAATTGATTAGATATAAGCATGAGATATTCACTTCATGATATTTTATTTTGTTGCTTTCTAAATCATTGCTCTGATAATGTATGCGTCTCTTTCAGTGTCGTCATGCATCCTTTCACGGTGGCATTAAAACCGTTTTCTTGGAATCTTTCTAGTGGTAGGGCAGTGTTCGTAATGTAATGACAGTAAGTCTTCAATGGGCTTTTCTTTCTTCTCCTCATAAGAAAGATATTGGCAGCTCAATGTTTATAGTTAATTATTGTCATTTTGCTTTATCGTTTTATTTATTGTCATTGTTTTTTTATTATATTGCTAAATTAATCAAGTTTATTGAACCTAGTAAAGTTAATGATCATGGTCTTATATTTTTCTTGCTTCTTTAAAAACACTGGCATAACCTAGATATTATTTTTTTATCTCTAAAAAAATTTAACATGACCTGCAACGTAGTGTGAATATATCCTCTCTTTTTTCATTGTTTTATAAAAAAAAAAAAAAATTTATTTTTTCTTCACTACATGATATACAAACTTAATTTATAATCTAAGCTTGCGTCCTGATCTCCTGGAATCCAATCTATTCTAAAACACAATTTTCTTTATGTTTTATCAATTAAAAATGTTTTCTTAAAAAATAATTTCAGTCATTATTAAAATATATTTTTATTTGCCATGTAATGCATTGATATACATTACAAATCATCAATAATCCAAAATAATACTCTATAAGATAAAATAATTAATTGCCTCTACAATTTTCACACTCCAAAATCAGAATTTTTACATTATGATCATTCCTTAACAAGCTTCATGTGGGAACAAAAATCTGTCATCATGAAACTAGCGTTGTCATGCTAGTGGGCAGAGTTTTCACCTCGATTTGTCGTGCCATGTGAGCTCAATTAAATCCTTTGCTATTAAACCTTTGACATTAGATGTTTTACTGCTTATGTCAATTAAGGAGGTGAGGCATCCCATCCTAAATCTTATAGACAGAAAAGCAACTCAAATCCAATCAAACTTATTTGTAATTTTATGTAATGTTGTCATCCTCTCTTCCCTCTATTGGTTAAGGTGGGAAGCGTGTTGTTGTCATTTTTGTTGAAACATAAGGCCTTGAACAAACCGAGTGCCCCAAGAGCACGCTTGCACTCATCCACCGTAGTATCAAATCTAAAGCAATATTTAAAACACGATTAAAATTTTAATTGTGTTTTTTAAAAAATTAATTTTTTATATTTTAAATTTTTTTTGATGTGTTAATATAAAAAATAAAAAAAATATTATTTAAATATATTTTTAGCAAAAATTACTTTAAAAAGTAATCGTTATCATACTCTCGTATAGCCCTCAAATAATATTTGATCAGTCATAATCAACCTTATCATTTATTGTAATTCAAAGTGTGTGTATTATTCCAATGAGCAAAAATATTTTATTTATTATAATAAGAACATACAAAGCATAAAAAAATTATTCAAAGAATATCTAGAGTACATACATGTTTAAATCTATAAACATGGAAAAATAAAATTTAATACAAACATACTTTCAACATTAAAAAAAAATTGGAATACATATTAAACATATATTCAAGCTTGCAATTGATATAAAATCAAAGTCTTAACATACATACTAATAAAAAAATAACTAAGTTTAAATTAAAATAAATAAAAATATTTATTTATTGAAACACTTTAAATTCATGAAAAAATTTTTTTGTCAATAATAAATCATTTGTCCTTTAAACCTTTATTTTTCATTATTTGTACAATTATAATGTTTGCGATATACTTATTAAGATCTCAATAACATCATCTTTATTTAAATATACTTCTAAATAAGATTTTTGAACAAAAACATATGTAATTCAAATATCTTTCAAGAGAATAAACTTAAGATCTAAATTTAAGAGAAAAATCAAAGCATAAAAAGAGAAGAAACACTACAATATAAGGTGGGGAAGATTATATAAAAATCCAAAAAACATTAAATCAAACTCTTCCTTCAACCCCCACCCCCCATCCATTTTGATTAGTCACTGTAAAGTAAGAATTAAATTTGAATATAGTAGCTATAAATTTATATTTTTCAAAATGAAAAATTTATTGAAATTTATTAAGAATGTTTCTGGAACATACTATTAAAATTTTTCTTGAATCAAATCCAAGTTAAAATCTCAATTGACAAAAAAAAAAATCTTTTATGATCCAAAATATTATTTAATCCAAACTTAAACCAAAGCATAGCTAGGTCGAGCCAGCATACATGTGAATTTAAATCCAAAACATACTTTACTTAGAATATCTTCGTCTAAAAATTTAAATGTTTTTTAATTTTAATTTTAGATTTTTAATTATTTACTTTTATTTATTCTCAATGTGTAATAAAGTTTTTTAAAAAGTTTTGGCTTTCATTAAAATATAATAATCAGGGATTTTTTTATATCAATTTCTCAATCACTTATAAATTCTTTAAATTATGTTAATAGTTCATATAAGTGTACCTAACCATGTTATTTGAATATTTTTACAAACTGATCACCTCTGCATTCCTATTTTTCCAAATAATCCAGCGAGTGCAAATAAAAACCCAACACTCAACATCACCACGCAAGCAATTAGCAGAAAGCCAACTGCATAAATCCTCTTCAAAGAACATGTTATGCTGCACTCTAGGACGAAGTTTTTGCCAAATAGGGAGAACTTTCTCACAGCCCAGCAGCACACTAGGGACAGTCTCAGGTTTACCACCACATCCAGCAAATAAAGGAGAAGGAACCATGGCACCCTCGTATCTTTCATCGGCAAGCAGCCTAATCCAACTGAGAACTTGATGCTTCTGAGCAGCCTTAATCTTCCAAATCCAGCACCAACTATCCATCTTTACAATTGGACCTTCTTTCATGAGATAAGAAAATCCACTTTTAGCAGAGCATTTCCCATTAGAATTTCAATCCCATACGCGAATATCACCGTCATTCGAGTTGCCACTTTAGTGAAAACCTTGAATCCTGCTAATAACAGAGGTGAGAAGCAAACGACTTAGCAAATCCAAATTCCAGCCTGCTGAATCAGAAACAACATCACTAACTTTCTGAAGTCTTTCCCGCTCCGGAATCGAGCCTACTTTTCGACGAAGGGACCCTCCTAAACACCAGTCATTGGATTTATTTTACATTATTCCTTTGATCAGTTGGTGTACTTTCCTTCTTCCACTCCTACCGGATTTAACAGTTTTATGAAAGGAAATTTCTGATGATATTTACATTAACAGTCTGTTTGTGATTATTTTTCAGATGGGATTACGAACGTAAAATTTCTGTCAAAAAAATATTCAATGTTTAACTGTTTAGAGCAATTTCTGATCTCTCGAAAAAAAGGCATTGATGGAGAACTTTGTATGAAAACTATCCTCAAAAAAACCAAGAACAGATGAATATCAGAGAAAGGTAGAAGCTTTTGTTGAATTTTGTTCCGAATTCCTATTTCAATATTTAACTGTTTAGAGTAAGATCTTTTTTATTATTTAACTTTGTTTGTTGTCTGATGCAGAAGAGATAGAGTTTTGTGTCACCTCTACTCTGCACCAAAAAAAAAAGAATCATTGTAAGAGTCATAGGAGACGTTTGAAGAATTGTCTTTGCTCTAACAGTACTAGAAAAAGCCTGACTTGTTTAGAGGTTGGAAATCTCTTTTGAGAGAGAACTTTCTTTCATGGTTTAGTAATAAGAATATTCTTAAGCTAGTTTTCACATATCAAAACTACTTCTTTTTATTGCTAATAAAATATTATGTTATTGTTTTTAAGAATATCAGTGTTTTTTTTTTTTTTGGTGAAGGTATTATTCAAAAAAAAATTAATATTATGTATTATTTCTACGTACAAATTTTTTAAAATAATTTACTCATTAATATTTAACAAGAATAAATTATCTATTTTATTAATTTTTTCTTATAAATATTTTATATAATCTTATCAAGTTTATTGTTCTCATGTCTTTTATATGGGTGTGTAAAAATAATCTGTTTATAATTTTTTAAATTTCTTAATTGAAATTTACTTTTGCAATTGTCAGAAAATTTTTTACTTCAAAAACAATGCTAAAATATTTTCATCAAAATAACAAAATAAATATGTTCATCCATAAATTAATTGATTAAATATATTTATTTTTCATTTTTATTAGAAATCATTATAGTTTTTTCCAAATAATTTTTTCAATACTTTAGCTTGCACTAAATTTTTACGTTTAAAAAATATTTTTTAAAAGAATTAAAAAAATATTTTTTCTATACTTCAAATTATTATATTTTTTTTATATTTATATGTCATTATCAAAACTAAATTTTTTAAAAAATAAAAAATACTATTTAAATGTATTTTAAAATATATATATTAAAAAATAATTACTTCTATAGTAGTATGGTTTACAACATAACTTCATTGCCAGTGCTTCTGTACAGTATCAACATGCTTGTCTCAATCCTAGCACGCAAACAAGCTACATGCCATTTTGACTCATGTAACAGTTGAAGCTTACCATGAAAAAGCAAATAAGAACTGAACGGAAGACAGCACCAATGCTTTTTAAAAATCAAAGTAAGAACCCTTGCTGATCACCACCAAGAAAAGCCGCTTCCAAGGTTATTGCAGCACAATACTAGGATTACTTCACAGAGGAATCATGCACCAAAAAAGGAGGACAGGGCATTCTTCCATAGCAGAAATGAACCTTAAGATAGAATAACTTGGACTGAGAAGCACCTTTGTCAGCAAAGTCTCCATCTTTAGGAATGTAAATACCATCCCAGATAAAAGCTACAACCAACAATTCCGAAAGAAAGACATTAACCCTTTTTCTCTCACAAGAAACTCGAGACTTCTCAAATTCACAGCTAGTTGATGTGGCATTCCATCAATGATTCCAAGCAACAGATTATCTCCAATTAGAGCAAAACTAGAAAAGCATTCTCCAATTGACCGATAGCCTGCCAAACTATATCATGTTACCATTAATGGGTTCTAAACTAAAAACCCAAATCACCGGTGCGCTTCTCTCATGCTTTAACTACATGCCACAAAAAAATAAAACATACAACATGTTTTCCAAAATCTTTCTGAATCAGTACCCTATTTCCTCAAAACCTGCACCATGTTATCCTAACAGCTCTTTCGTAATAGAATATAGAAAAAAAGTGTTCCTAACAGCCATGAGCCACCAAAAATCATGAATTTCTTACATCTTTTACATGGTTTTCATTTTCATCTCCAATCCAGAAATGTATCTCATGCTATACTCTATAGCATTGCATGCTTGAGAAATCAGTACCACATCGTATTACACTACATTATATTATCAATGACATTACATGACAGAACTTTGCATGCAAGCCAGACAGCCAGTTTAAATTAGATTAGAAAAGGAACACTACTGCAGAAATCATGCTCCAGATCTATGGTATTGAGCATTTAACTTCTAGACACAATTATCCAAAATAAACAGATTATTTCAAGCGTAACAGCATCAAGGACACCTTTGGTATATCAAACTACACAGGATCCTACTAGCCGAGAAACCAAACAATGAAAAGAATTTGTTCTAACTACAGCAATCAAACTTGAGATATCCTCAACATGCTATAAAAGAGAAAATCTCCAATTCAAGATAAGGGTTTTCGCTGCCATCACAGACCAAAAGAAATTTTCCAATCATCCAGCAACAACCAAATCCCAGGGACCAGATCATACATGACTGCTTCTACTTGGAAAAAAAAAATTATAAATTACAACAGACGATTTTAGCTATATTATGCTGTCCTGCTTGTGGAGACCACCTATGAGTGCCCGCACACAAAAGGAACTAGCATGCCCATATCAAATCCAGCTCCATAAAAACTAACAGCATGATATTTGAAGCAGTTAAAAAGGTTTTGTTACCTTGACAAATCAAACATTGTAATTCATAACAAGCTTGCTAGATAAAACATTTTGGTTATAAGAAAACATGGGTGCCATGACAAGCAGTTTGTCGAGATTACAACCAAAAGGACTGAATTATCAAGGAGGGTCTGGAAAATCCAAAACAATCCCAGATTTCAGCAATTCAAATTTCATTGATGAAATTCTACACTTCAAAGAAACTACGTAAACAACTCATATGCCAAAACCAAAAACTGCCCGTATCTTGTTTAAAATAAGATCCCGCCATCCTCTTTCAGTATTCTCCACCACAGTTTCATTCCCATATCTGCATGAACAACAGGAGAAACAAAATACGAAAGACCATGAGCCCAAAGAACAAAAAAAACCAACAAAACTTGATTAAAAAGAAAATTAAAACACAAAGTTTTACTACTTCAAAACAAGAACTAACCTGTCTTCCTCGGGTATATCAGTATGCACCACCTTCACTATAGTAATCCCAGGTTCAGGCTCATCAAAAGTCAGTCTTACCTGCAATCACCATCCAAATTCATTCATTGAGCAATCATAAACTATAATCAGTCTCAAACAATTCAGAAACAATCCTAATCACAGAAAAAAAAAACCAAGTACCTATAAAAAATGGATAGAAAAAACAAAACAGAAATCCATTCAATTCAGCAATTTTCGTCTATTCATCACCAGTTCGTTAAATCAACCAAAATTCCAAAGCAAAACCAACAATTAACTCACCTTCGATACAATCCCATCAGGCCAGTTCCCAAACCTCCATTGCTGCACAATCAATTTCCCCTCCTGCAACTCCAAATTCCTCCCCGTCACAGACCCATCAAAAATACTAAACTCCCCTCCAACCTCTTTACTAATCCTCGCATTACTCTGAGTAAACCCCTTCCACCTATTCTCATCCATCAATATCTCAAACAAATCCTTGGCCCTACAACTGAACTTCTCCGTCAAACTAATAGTCTTAAACCCCTCTTTCTTCACCTCCTTCTTCTCCACCACCGGAGACACACTCACCTTCGTCACCGATGCGCCAGTCACCGGCTGTCCCTTTTTCTCCACCTTCTTCGTCTCCAATTCTTCCTTAGCTGGCCCACCTTTCGCCATAGTCTGCACGTAAACTCTAACTTTATCCTCCACCACCGGCTTCCCTTTCGCAAACATAGCATCCTTCAAAGTCTTTGCAATTGGACCTTCATCTTTCACCGTAACACGAATCTCAGGATCCTCGTCAGCATTCTCATCTGAAATGTACGGAATTTCAACAGATCCATCTGCCTTCAATAAACTGTTCCCTTCACTATCTTTGGCTTCGCCTTGCCAAGAAAGAACAACGTGCAACTCATAACCCGGAATAATCTTCCCCTTACGGACATTAACATAAGCTTCTCCCTCGACTTTTTCAACTTTGTTGATTTTGATAAAGAGGTTTCCTTCACCGTCGAGGATTGTGAGGTTGTTGAGGAGTTTGGAGAGGAGATTTCTTGACCATTCTAAACAGTCTGTCTCAGCCCAGTGCCAGTTGTGTACGTTGGCTCCGTCTGGTCTGTCTTCCACGATCCAGCGTTTGTCTCCTTCTCCGTACTTGGCCATTGACGATTCTCTGGTGAAATTCAAGAATGGAGGAGAATACAGGAGCGTTTTGGGCTTTTGAGAGAGATTCAAAGAAGAGAGGGAGCCACTGTTTTCGGTGAAAGGATGGAGGGTTGGTTCTTGTTCTTGTTCTTGATGATTCGGAAACGTCTAGAATTTTTGAGGTCAGGTGTGGGCTAAGGGAGGGCAAGGAAAAAGAGGGATTTTGGAAAGGTCTAGAGTACTGGACCTTACTGTGTTTTATTAGGGTAATTGTTGTTGTTGCCACTTGGTTGGTTGGGCGTCGGGCCTTTTTGGCTAAAGATAGAGGATGGGTTTAATTAGCTTGTGCTTTTTAACTTTTGATTGCAGTGGAAAGAAAATTTAATTCCTCTTTCAATTTATTTTATTTATCCTTTACATGTTAATGTCATGTTTAAAAATACAATAAAAGTTATTTTTTATTTAAAAATATATTAAAATAATATTTTTATTTTTTAAAATTTATTTTTCACATCAGCATATCAAAATAATTTAAAAATATAAAATAATATTAATTCAATCCTAAATAAATTCAAACATTTTTAAAAGTGTTGATAAACAATAATGTGAGTGTGAATTTATCCAACTAGAAAAATATAATTTTTTTTTTACTTGTTATAAATATATTTATTAGATATATGACTACATATAACTAATGTACATTAATGATAATGTTGCATTTGAGGTCACTTTTGAGTTGACCATGGGGTTTGGTTTTTATGTTGGAATTCTTCTCTAGTTAAATAAATATGTGTGTGAGAATTTTTGTATGTGAAAAATCAAAATATCATTATTTGTGAAACGAATTTTTACATGTGCAAAACCAAAATATCATTACTCGTGAAATAAGTTTTTTAATAAATTTAGAAAAACATTCATATTTAAGTTAATATTAATAAAGATGAAGGAAACCTTTTATGTAGAGTGATGTGTGCACAATGAGATGAGAAAATAAAAATTAGGAGTAAGCTAAAAAACATATGAGAGCTTTTTTATATATATAAATATTTATATTTTATATTAATCTTATTATGTTCTAGTGTCAGTTATTTTTATAAAAATTTTATTTTTGTTAATTATTATTATCCTTTGATGAGATTGTTCATGAAAGAGACAATAAGCATCCAATGCATCTATTAACTCATTTGTTTACTTAAAAAAATAAATATGAAGTGTCATTCATGTAATAAAAGAGATTTTATTTTGAAATAATGAACCATTAAAGTTTAAGAATAAAAATCATGAGTTCATTGTGGGTCTTTGATGCTAAAATATTTCAAAATGTGTAATAAATAAGGTGTTTTCTTATCTTATATGCTTTAGTTGACTCCTAAACCTATGCACTATTATTCTTTGCCATTAATTTGTTTATTAAAGACTTGGATTGGATAATCCAATCATAATTAAATTTAAATATATGGGTTTAGGTTTGTGATTGTTGGGTTTAATTTAGGTAATTTATAATTTATTTTTCTTATATGATGCATCATTTATTTCTTTTTCAATTTTACATGTTACATCTTTCAATGCCCTTGATTTGGTATAATCTAGCTTCTACCTTCAAATCAAATTTTTAGGTTCATCCATGTTTTTCATCTTCTTTAACAGATTTAACCAAAATTATCATTTTGATTTTTAATCTTTAGGTACTAAATGAGTGTCATGTTTTTAGGTTTAAAAACAAGGCTAACAAGTCCAGTTCATATTGTTGGACCACATCTTTTAAGAGTTAAAGATATGTTTAGTGAAGCAATAATTTACTTTAAAAAATATATATTTTAGGATCTTTAAGTCATATTTGGCAAACACACTCTTCAAACAAATTTCTAATCTATGATTTTTTTAGTGTTTTGCCAAAAACAACCTTAGTTAAATTTTAATTAAATTTTAGTTTTTTTTTAAAAGATCATTGTACAATTAATTTTGGGGTTTTCATATCTTTCTACCCTTTAATATTTAATATTTTGAATTGTAGAAAAAAATATTTTGCATAATTTAGCATCTATTAAAAATACCAAAAAGAAATTAAAAAAATAGTTTTATATATTTTGCATACATCATGAATTTAATAACAAATTTATTAACATTATAGAGGTTTGGTCTAAATTTTAAAAACATCTAAAAAATTTATTTGTTTATTTTTAATATAAATAATTATAAACTTATATATGAAATGTATTCTCGATATTAAAAGAAACAAATGCAAAAAATATATTTTGTTTTTAGAATAACTATGTATAACCTATAAAGTCATGATCCACCTTCCTAGGATGAGACCTGTTTTAACTAATAAACAGACTAACAATTAGAAAAACACAATAATTTCTTAGTAATATTTAGACAAATAAATAATATAACTTATCTTAAATAGGGTGCACTAAGAATAATTTTTTCGTTTTCTACATAACTAGTTCCTTTATCCAGATTCTAAAGACTAATTAAGATTTTTAGTAACCAAATTACTAAATTGCGACTCCAAACCTTGTAAATCATTAAAAAAAAAAGAATTTTTTTTTTTTACATGCACTTAAAATCTTGATTCAGAAAGATGATCATCACAACGTTACAACGCCACTCATGTACAACAATAGTCATGGTGGTTGTACTATAATATTGGTATTTACTGAACATGACTTGTAAATAAAAAGTATACATTCAGTCCAAGAATAATATCTTTATCAAAAACAATTCTTATTATTATCATACTAATTCAATCATGCATGTCAAATATAAACTAAAAATGATAATATTAGAAACATTTACATAAATAAATTTAATAATGTTTATTTTAAAAGATTGACTTTATAATTTTCTTAGATTTCTTTTTAATTAGGTCATCCTAATTTCATAACTTGAATAGAAAATTTTATTAGTTAACTTTATTATTTTGTAAGAATTGCTTTTAATATTTTTTCTTGGTTTTATCTTTCAAAATCAACTTTTTTTAAATTAATTTTTATCATTTTATATTTTATTAGATTATCTTGTTATTTTCATGATTTAGTTATTAAAATTTGATCAACTTACCCAAGTTCAGAAAGTTTTAAAGTGTTTTATTTTGACGGCAAAATATGAGTTACCTCTGTACTTAATACTAAAAACAATCATAGTATGGCATGGCCCATGCTCTTCTTTTTAGCCCTGGGTCTATAGCCTCATTAATAAACCCAGCGAAAGAATGGTTGAGTGAAATTGGTGGGATGTGATAGGCCTGTAAGCCATGCTTCCGAAGGTTGCAAGACCTAGTTGTTGTTGTTTTTTTAATAATTCTGAAGATTTAATTTCAATAGAATTCAAACTCTTCCAGGTAAAAAAGATAGAAGGTTACACATCAAGTCCCCAAAAGCATTTCCTCAAAAACTCAGTGCTAGTCTGGTAGGTTAGCCATAGTCATGTTCGTCATGGAACGACCTTCTGAAACGGACCACGAAAAGCATGACTTCGATCTAAATTGTCTCCCTGCTCCCGACTATCAAAGTTCACAAGAAGGTCATCAAGACGAAGGCAGTGATATCCACGAAAAACTCATCTCTCCCTGCTCTTCCGGACTATCCAAGTCCACAAAAATCTGGTGAAAAGGAAAGCAGTAATATCGATGGAGCCTCCCGCTAAAGCTCTGGATCATAATGAGAGTTCTAAGAAGCACAGCGATTCTCAAGTTCAAAACGATGACAGCAACAGCAGCAATTACACTGCTCAAGCCTCTCCACAATATTATGATCGATACGGCCAACATTATGATTCTTTTGAACGTACTTACCATTGTTTTTCGCTCTCAGTAGTCGAGAAATCACACCTAGAGCAGGGGAAACAGATCATCGTGCCTGCTTCAGCTTTCGAGCTCCTCCTTGACACACTATTTGAATATCCTATGCTATTTGAAATTCGAAACTAATTGAAGAAACGAGTTTCGAATTGTGGAGTGTATGCGTTCACTGCCAAAGAGGGTTCAGTCTTCATGCCGGATTGGATGATGGAGTATTTGCAACTGCAGAACGGCAACGCTGTGCGCCTAAAGAATACTACCATAGAAAAGGAAACCTTCATAATATTGCAACCTCACTCTATGGATTTCTCAAGCATGCTCAATCCAAAAGCTGCATTGGAAGAGACATTGAGTGCTAGCTTTTTTTGCTTCACCACTGGAGACACCATCATGGTCGACTATAAAAAGGAGTTTCAAGTTAATATAGTTGAAACCAAGCCATCTAATGCCATTTCCATTATTGATACAGATTGTGAGGTTGATTTTGTGCCTCATCTAGATAACAAAGAGCCAAGCAAGGAATGGCACAATTTCGTGCCTTTCACAGGTCTTTCTAGACTTTTGGATGAGAAACCTGCTGCAGAGTTAGCTCTACCTGATTCAGGTTCTGTTGAAAAAGAGAACCAAACAATGAACACAGCTCCAAGCATGGCCACTGAATCAGAGATCAGGTCTCGTAAACATCCAACAGAGGTGGTATGGATCATGCTTGCACATGGAAAGAAATTGAAAGAGCTCAAAACAGAGTACGTCAAATCTTAAACTACGAAGAAAGAACAGTTCCAACCATTCACAGAGAAGAAATACTCATTGAAGGGCTGGCTTTGCTGTCATCCTTCAGGCTTGCTATTAGTGGTTTTTGGTACTTAAGGGTGTTGGAAAATCAATAGTCGCAACTATTTTTATGATTGAAATTTAATAGTCGCAACTATTTTTATGATTGAAATTTGAATCTCTCTTTCCTTGTTTGCTTCTATAAATAGACTTTTTTTTTTGCTTGCTTGGTTAGTAAAGACAGTTTGGGCAGTCGATTATATATAATTTTTTAAGCAGAAATTGCTTTGTGACAGACACATAACTGTTAACTAAAACGGACAAGCAGAAGCTTTCCAATTTTTCCTTCGTTTAGCTGTTCTCTTCCAGTTTGTTTGCATCCTGAATGTTATCAGCTCAGGAGACCAACTGGCATTGCAGAAGGCCATGCACCAAGTTTACCACTTAAAAACTGCTAACGGTAACTTCGGAGGAACAGAAGCTCCACTAATTTCCACACTTGAAAAAAGAGGGAGAAAAGTGCATGCAACGATAAGATCAGCAGCAAATAAAACATTTATAGTAGCAAAACAAATAGTTTCCACTTCAGTTAGACTCAGGGTGCTCAACTGTATGATGAGTTAAATATACAAAGAAAGCAACGCTGCAGAACCACTTATGATTCTCTGAAAAATTGCAGCATCTCATGGACGACACCAGAGGAAGGAAGAAACATTATTTTCAAGTTTTCATCAAAAGCTAATGAAGCCTTAACTTAGTGTAGAATGTTTTTCAATTTTAAACCTCATTCTAATCTTATGCTTCTCTATAACTTTATAACATAGCAATATCACTTGTCAAACTGGGTAGACAAAAATGAAACCGGCACTACTGGCTTAAACATTTAAGCTAACATATTCAGCTAGACAAGCAAACACTCAATAAATATTCCATGGGCTAAGGGACACTCTCACCAAAGTGCTACCAGTCCTAGAAAGAATAATACACCACTCCACTCTTTGGCTTATGGGAGGCACCCTGTCAAGCATGCATGAGGTGCTTCCTTTGTCTCTGTGATTTCACTTTGATCTCTCTTCAAGACTTCAACTGGGTATTTGCTTTCACCTCATTCTAATTCTCCAGCAACACAAGCCATCTATGTTGTATGCAAAAGAGCCTTTTCCCAATAGGTAATAATCATACAAGCTCAAATCTTTATGATGATATAATTTAATGAACAGTCTTGCTCATTCGTGTGCCAGCAAGAAGGATATTGAGATAGCATGGGCCCGTTAACAATCCCTTGTGACAAGACCACAGTTTTCATTGCAAGGACAGCTTCCCAGCAACACAAGGAATTATGATATGTTTATTGCAGCAACCACTAAATGCAGCCACCACAACCCAAATAACACGTAAGTATCAAGTGTCAGGAACTCGGGATTGAAAAAACAAACACATGCAAAACCAAATCATATATCACAATGATTAGCATTTAGCCAATACATAACTATGAAACAGAGGCACAAGCTCAGTATAAACAGCTTGCAACAATAAGAAGAAAAGTACCAACAATAATTGGACTATCACATCCAAATATTTGCACTGATTTTAAGAATCTCATTTAATGATATAAAAATACCTCTAACATGATCACAAACTTTCTCGTAAACCCTTAGAAAGGAGCACAAACAATCTGAAAAGGTAAAAGATAAAAATCAGACCCCTGGAAAAGAAGTTAAAACAAAATTATTGATTGTGATAATTCAATAAAAGATAGAGCAGCTAGAATCTTCCTATACCAAAAATCATGCAGTGAAATATAAAGGTCAATCCTGGCATCAGCATGACATTGCATAATTCTTCACTTAAGGTCCAGCAAATAACTGCATTCTGTTCATGCCTTGAGTTGCAAATTGGATTAAACTCAGGTGTATTAACAGTTTTGCCATGTGCCAGGACGCAACCTACTATAAAATTCAGTGAAGTCAAGCCGAAAGAAGAGGAATTTCAAATCAACATGTTGCTGCACAGGCAACTGAGACAAGAAACCTTCAAGCAACACAGTATATTCCTTTGATATTGCTTCCAGTTCCTGCCCCATATTTTGAAGAAATTCACCAGCACGTTGTTCTAGGGCCTTCCTGCCATCACTAAACCACGATCCAGGCTCCGACATATTATCTCTTGTCTGCCTTCGTGATTTTGTCTTGTCTTGAGAGGATAGAGAGGATGCCCTGGTTCTGCATGTAATAGGAATCAAGAGTGGTTCAACACGAGCATAAAAGAAAAGAAAAAAATATATTAAAAAAATAGCATTGTTTTTGTCAATTGATATGAGTATTAAGATCTTCACTTCAAAAACATGCATGCAAACGTTCATTGACAAAACAAAATCATTAAAAAACACAGCAGATTTTTACCTTGCTTGTAACTCGTAAATTCCTTCACACAACCGATCTGCATGACTTCTGAAATGCAGTATAAGGTCAAACAAGACGAATAGTGACTTGTAAAGGGATTGAGATCGTTCACCAAGAAGAGATTTCTCTACAATTGAGTGGAGGTACTTATCATGTGCTGCAAGTAGATCATCAAGATCCCTCGCTACTTCCATCTCATTTGAGAAGTTAGACCATGAAACCTCTAGAACTTCAAACATGATATAATATTGCAAGTTTGTTACAAAATGATTCATCTGATTCCAAAGGACCTGGCATTGTCTCAGTGTTGAGAGTAACTGCAACTTAACTGCATGCTGCAGCTTGGTGAAAGAATGAGAAGTAATACAATTAGGTTTCATTGTCTTCCACGCACCAATAAGTGCATGCTCCACTCGCCTCAGCTTCCACAGGAAATTAAAAATTCTTAAATATCTTGCCATAACAGATTCTGTAAACACTGTGTCTAATGGTACTCTGGCATCATATTCCAAGGAGAATACATCCCAACCTCTATCTCCAGTACCATGCGGCAACATCTTCACCCTCAACCTATCTAATATGTCAGGATCATCATACTGAGCATTGGATGATCGAATTGCACTTTCCAGCAACCCTGCCAACTGGAATGAACTAATTGTATTAGCAGGCTCAGAAAGTTCCTGCCCAACAATATCCATTAAATACTGGACAAAATCACCTTGCCCCAGCAGTAAATAACGCTTGATTGCAAGGCAGTGTTCTTTGAATTTATACCTCGTGTACATAACATCCAACAGATGCTTGTCAATTCTCTTTGCTGCTTCAACAACCAGAGTTTCAAGTGCATCAGTGTCACCATATCCAAGACTCCCTCTTCTAGTAGTGGTCCCAGCAGCAGCAGCAGCCTCGGTTGCAGTATCAGCCCAACCACGATCATCACAACAGACACGAAGGAAATTTATTGACTTCCCAGTCCTTAAAATGCGCTGAGCAAGGGGTTGTGAAATGAATGAAGGAAGCATTCCAGCATGGAGCCTGTAACCTTCTCTCCAAAGTGATTCAGCTTTCACTGGCTGACCCACAACAAAGAACTCAGCAAAAATATCCTCCAACTCCCCTTCCAAAACCCAACTCCTAACCATTTCAAAAAGTGGTGAACAAACATGCTGCAGTAAACTCCTCATGAACTCATGCACCAATGGATCGCCATGCTGGGCATGCAAATGTATAGCCCCAGCCATGGCCCCACCCCTCAAGACTCTGCATTTATCAACCAAAACAGCCATCAACCTCATTTTCAGTGTTGGCTCAGCAAACCAAACTGACAACCTCCTCAATGATAAATAATTACACGAACTAGTTGACTCTGAAACCAACGGAATTGGATTCATTGCCTGCGCTTCAAGCACAGCCAACAACTTATAATAATCTGAAAGCTCATCCTGTAACGCAGCACAAAATGCCTGCCCTACAGTTCCCACATCTTCAGCTGGAAACCGATCCATACTCTCTGAAATATACCCTTTAACTTTCCTAAACAACCACCCCAACTCACACAACTTCCTAACCATAACCCTTGTACCTCTTGGAACCTTGATTGAATCTGATAAAACATACCCATCAACATTTGCATCAAACTTCACGTATTTCCCATCAATCCCTTGACAAACATATAACACATCTCTCACTAAAACTTCTTCGGACACCTCATTTTCCTCTCTCACCAGATTAACGAACTCTCTAAATGCGATTTCAAGCAAATTCTCCGGATCTTTACTAACCAACAAAACCCCATTATCATAACCCTTTTCCCTTCTCTTAAAATCACGGGAAATCCGCGATTCATTGCTCAAATCAAGCTCATTTAACCCCAAATTAGGTAACAAAAGCGTGGAATTTGGAGCATTTTGTGCAATTTTTGTATCTTCAGAAATGATTTTAAGCAAATAAAGAACTGCCCATTTGTTATCAATACTTCCCGGTCCCGTTTTCGATGCAAATTTGTTGTATAACTCAGCGAAAGTGAGAGCTTGGGAGGATTTACCTTGAGTGGCAAGACCACGCTTGATTGATTCAGAGATTGAGGCGGCATCAGGGGCAATCGATGGGGTTAATCTGCTGGAGAGAATGCGGATTGCGTAGCGAAGAGAATTTTGGAAATCAGGAGAGTTAGGGTTAGAAATTGGGGGTTTAGGGTTTTGAGGGTTTTGTGAGAGTAAGCGATTGACTAATTCTTTGACCAGATCTAGGATGTTTTGCCGGTTCTTTTTTTTTTTCATTTTTTTTTTTTTTTTTTTTTTTAGAGAGTAGTAGAGGAGGGAGAGTGAGGGTATTGGGAGTTGAGAGTCCGGGTTTCTTTGTATGGGCGGGGAAATGTGGAGTTTTTGTATTTTTCAAATTGGTCTATATAATATACATTAATGAAATTTTATTTTTCAGGAAAAATATGAAGAAAGAAAATTGTTTTCTTAATTTCTTACATTTGGAATTAAGAAAAAAATGAGTCATATATTTTTTTATTTTTGAAATTTTGGGGAATTCTAAAAAAAAACAAAAATAGTTTTTTGAATTTCAAGGGATATAGCTTTGCCATGATTTTTATAAAGTATTTCCTTATGAAGAATGATAATACTTATAGAGAAATTAAAAATTTATTTTTAAATCTATATAGGAATATTATTTTTATTTTTTGGAACTGATTATTATTTTTATTTTTCATTATATATATTTTTCTTTTCAAAATGAATCCATAAATTGCTATTTACTTGTAATATATTGTAAAATAAGGTATGTATAATATTATTACATTCAAATTTTCCTCAATTTTCCAATTTTTTTTTTTGTTGGGTTCATATAATGGAGGAAGGAGTGGGAGGGTAACCAACTATTAAATTTGCTTATAACAATTAAGGATGTTGAATTTTAGTTATGCATGATTATTATGATGAAGTTATGGAGAAACTCTTAATAGAAAATGAGCTTCCATGAATTGTGATTTTAGGTTAAAATGTGATTATATGCTTAATGTTTGAGCTTGGTTATATGCTTGCTCATTCATTAAAAAATAAGTTTTTTATGAAATAAAGAACTTTACTATACTTAAATTAATAAACGAAAATATAAAAATAATATATGAGAAAATATAAGTGTAGAAAAGTATTAAATTTAAAAATTTTATCACAAGATATTTATAGACCTTGGTCACGCTCATATTAGGATATGCAGAGTTTCACAATTGTTGAAAATATTAGTCTTCACCATTAAGTGTAGTGTTTTTCACTCTATTTATTGAGAAGTGGGTAATTAGTAGTGATACATTTACTAGAAATAATCATCGGTTAAGAAATAAGAAACCTAATTTACATAAAAAGTAGTTTGTGTTTGCATTATCGATCATTGGGTAGAAAAGATGATGTCAACCCTGCATAAAAGTGTATACTTGTGAAGAAGATGTCAAAGAGTAACGCGAACTTTAAAAATATAAAAATCTAGAAATTGATCTTTTCCAAGAAAGCTAGATTTAGACTTGTGATTAAGTTTGACACAATGATAACATGTACCAAGACACCAAGACTATAAGTAATCAATTATCACTCAACATCTATAATTAAGATGCAAATGAGAAATATAAAAGACACCATGAAGCTCGATTAATTCTTTATTAAGTTAGAGTAAAACTATACACTAGAAAATATAAGCATTTAATTGTCGAAATTAATTAGCCATGAAGTAAATGAATCAAGCCCCTCTTATACATAAATTAAATTGACTAATGTTTGATCATTATTTGTTAAAGATGTAGCCTTTTTAAAATTCACTTTGGCCCAAATACTTTGAATAAGCTTGTTGAATGAATCTTTGAGCTTTTTTGCCATTCATCTTGTAATTGACCAATTGGAACATGCAATGGGTCTTTTGATGTAATCCCGATCGTATCATCTCCTCTCTCATAAAAAACATCCATCCATGAATCATCACCTAAATCAAACAAAAAAAAACCTATTAAAAATAGCATTAACATTATACTCACCTAGTAAATTTGTTTTATAGGCATTATCATTAATTTTATCAAGGATTTGAAATGATTCATCTCCTATAAGCATCAACTTAGATCTTTTTTTGCTAAGAAAATCTTTCTTTTTGCATATACACCTAAGCCCAATCACCTAATTCAAAAATAACCTTTCTTTATCCTTTATTAGCTCTAAAAGCATACTACTCTTTTTTTTTTTTGTATTTTCCGCCTCACATTCTCATAAAGAGCCTTTACTACTTGTGATTTTATATTGCTATCAAGACTAACCCTTTCATTAATAGGTAACAGAAACAAATCCAAAGTAGTCAAAGGATTAAAGTAATGGATAATTTCAAAATAAGAATAATCCTATAGAATACACACTCTTATTATAAGCAAATTCAATAAATATGAGGCAATTTAGCTAATTATTCAAAAAAAATTGAATGATAGTTCTTAACAATGGAGTTAAAGCCCTATTAACCATTTAAGTTTAATTATCTATCTGTGCATGATAAATAGTAGAGAATAACGATTTTATTCTTAATTTCCCCCCACAAAACTTTTCAAAAATAGCTAAGAAATTCAACATCATGGTCAGACATAATGTTTTTAGGTACCTCATGGAGTCAAACTATCTTCCTAAAGAATAAATTCATTATGTTAATCATACACAATGCTTTTGGGTACCTTATGGAGTTGAACTATCTTTCTAAAAAATAAATTCATTATGTTAATCATATTATTAGTTTTATGATAATGTATGACATATGTCATCTTAAAAAACCAATGCATAATTATACATATAAAAAAATTCATACCCCTTTTTAATCTAGACAAACCTTGCACAAAACCTATAGATATATCAATTTAATGTTTCTTAGGCACTAGCAAAGAAGTATATAAACCATAAGGTAAAATTTTAGACTTAGCTTTGTCTACATATTATGCATCTATCATAAATTCTTTACACATCTCTTTTAATTTTAGATCAATAAAGTGCTTTACAAAACATTTAAAGTCTTAGCAATCCCAAAACGCCCTATCAATCCGTTTTTATAAGCTTAGCAATTCACGCATAAAATAATTAAACAAACACAATCTCTTTTCTTTATATAAATATTCATCAACCTTATAAAACTTATTAAAGGGTGAATATTTACGTGCAACATATACTTGGCTATAATCAACATCTTTAATATATAAACCATTCACTTGCCCAAATCCTAATTATTTAGTATCTAAAGTTGAAAGAAGTACAAACCTTCACGATAAGGCATTAACCACTATGTTTTCCCTTTCTTGTACTTAATTATGTAATGGAATGTTGCAATGAACTTTACCCACTTGGCATACGGACGGTTCAACTTTCCTTAGCCCTTAAGATGTTTTAATAACTTATGATCATATATAAGTTCTTAACAAAGCATAAAACTCCTTATTATAAGTAGGATAATTCAATGTTGCATTATTGAGTTTTTTGCTAAAAAATGGTATAGGCCTTTTTCCTATATTAAAACATCTTTAATACTTATCCCTAAAGCATTATATTCAATCTTAAAAGTTTTTGTGAAATCAGGCAATGATAACAATGGAGCTAAAATTAATTTTTTTCTTTAATAAATTAAAAGCATTTCCTTAATCTTTACCCCGTTTAAAATCCATAAATTTTTTTAACTATCTTAGTTAAAGGTGTGGCTAGAGCATTGAAATCCTTAACAAATCTATTATAAAAACTAGTCAAACCATAAAACTTAAGTAGAGGCTATTATTGGATAGCCCAAATATTTTTCTCATCCATCTCAATACCTTTTGTACTAACAACATATCCAAAAAATACAATTTTTCCATGCAAAAATCATACTTGTTTGGATTAGCATATTTAAATATTCAATATGCTCCTCTAAATTCTTACTATAAATTAAAATATCATCAAAATAAACTATAACAAACTTACCTATAAATGTAGGCAAAACATATTTTAATCTTATAAAAGTATTAGGTGCAGTAGTAAGTATAAAATGCATAACTAACCACTAATACAAACAATATTTAGTTTTAAGTGCAGTTTTTCATTCATCTCTCCCACTTTCAATCTTGTTTGATGATATTCACTTTTCAAATCAATCTTCAAAAACATATAAAATCCACATGATTTATTTAAAATATCATCAAATCTATAAATTGAATGTTTATACTTTACCATAATATTTTAGATGGTTTGATAAACAATACATATCCTCTAAGTCTCATTCTCTTTTTTTCTTATATACACTAAAAACACTCAAATTGCACATGAACTCATACTCTCTCTTATGTATCCTTTTGGCATCAATTCTTCTACTTGCTCTTGAAGTTCCCTAGTCACCTCAAGATTACTTTTATAAGCTAGCTAGATGCTCTAGGTACATAATCCATTTAATGCTCAATTCTTTAGTTAATGGCAACCCACTAAGAATCTTATCAGGAAAGATGTCCTTAAATTGTTATGATTCAGAAACATGAACACTAGAAAACTAATATAATTCTTATATAATCGCTTATGGATCTATTACAAAGTGTTATCGATATATGATTGCCCTGAAATTTCAACCTATTATAAAACAAAACCTCTAAAAACTTCTAGTAAATTTTTAACATGATCTAATAGTCTGATAAAAAATCATGCTTTCTAAAGTAAAACTGTATATTAGAAGAAATTAGCTTAATTTATGTATAAGTGGGAAAATAAGTTGAAATTGTAAGTCTTATAAGAAGTAAGACCCAAGAATCTTAAATTAACCTTTTGAATGCCCTTTTAACCTTCTTAGCTACTACCCTTGTAATAGATGGCACATCTAATAAGTTCTTTAGTGATGTTTGCTGATTTATATCATTTCATATCTCTTCAAAAGAATTTAATCTCGAATCATCACCTTGTTTGGATGTTTACTCGCTTTTAAAGATATTTTAACATGATTTTATGATTTTAATCTTCTTTTTCTTTCTTTCCTTTTAAATTGTAAACAACTAGATCACAAATCATTTTTTTTTATTTCAATTGTAAACAACTAGATCACAAATCATTTATTTTTTTATTATTTTTTTTAGTTTCCATATTATTTCATTGTTGTCGTATTTACATCTAGACTTAGGGCATGTTATAAAATGTTTAAAAAAAGTAAATTATTTGTCATCTAGATGTTTACAATATATATATATAAAATTACAAGAAAAGAAATTTTTAAGGTTTGTCGCAAGTCTTAATTCAAAGAAACATAGAGTTTGATCACTTGCTTTAAATTTGAAAAAAAAAAAATCTTAATTCCTGGGGCTTCTTAGAGATAAATCTTGATTTAGGATATTTTAGGTTTACTTAGTTAGTTTTTCTTGAAAATTACAAAATGAAAGAGGAAGTTTTTGCTTCTTTATCTTTTTTTTTGTTAAGTTTTTGCTACCATATATAAGAAAAAATTAAACGTGTTTTTGTTATTTTGAGTTGTTTAAATCTTATTCCATTAGTTTCTTAATTTTCATATTTTTTTCTTGTGTTTTCACTTTGTTTATGTTTTGCATGAATTTGTATTAATATTCACAATTTTATATTTGTCATTTTGTATTGATAGTTTTAATATTTATTGCTTCTTGAGTCTTTACATTACTTTCTTACACCATTAAAATATTAATCTTTGATTTGTTATGAACTAGTTCTTTAAAGAACTGAAATCTTGATAATTGAGTGGTAAAAGGTGAAATGAACATATTAGAATAAAAAGCTACAAAATTATTATGAAATATAAGAGGAATGACATCTATTATATATATATATATATATATATATCTTGATGATATCATCTAATAGTAGATTAACACCACTAAAATATAAGAATAACCTTGAATGATATTATTTAACGATGCAATAATAATTGAAGTTAATGAATATAAAGTTTACCAAAATATTGAGTGGGATGACTGGTTTGAGAATTGAAGTGGCTAGTCTTTGAGATAGGTCACACCATAGAGGGTTATAAGGAATAATGCTTATAAGACGAGCTAATTCACCTTTAGAAGCATCTATAGTTGAAAATTAAGATAAAAAAACCAATGATTTTGATGATAACCATGGTGATATGTTTCGGCCATATAAAAACCAAATGCTTAGGTGAGTTCAACCATTTAAGCAGTTCAACCATTTAAGCAATTCAACCATATATGGGTAGATAGGAAAAATGGATTTTGGGATGGTTTGGTAGAGATTTTGGCAATATTAAGATGAAAATTATGGTTTTTCAAGGAAAAAAAATGATATGAAAGCTTATTTAGAGTAAGAAAAAAAAGTTGAGTTGATTTTTTGTTGTCACCATTATTCTAAGGTAAAAAAAGTAAAACTTGTTATTATTGAGTTTATTGACTATACTATTATTTAGTGGGATCAACTTGTTTTATAAAGGAAAAGAAATGGAGAGAGACTCGTACATACTAAGGATAATATGAAAGCAGTCATGAGAAAAAAATTTATTTTTTGTCATTTTTATAGGGAATTATATCAAAGATTATAGAGTTTATCTTAGGGTTCTAGAAGTATAGGGCATTACCACAAGAAAATGGAGATTATCATGATTAAAGCTAATGTTATGGGGGGTATATAAGTTACAATAGAAAGGTTTCTGAATGGATTGGATAAAGAAATAACAAATATTGGTTGAGCTGCAACACTAAATTGAGCTTAAAGATATGGTTTATATGGCCACAAAAATAAAAAGATGAATGAAGAGAAAAGGCAGTAGACATTAATGAGGTAATTCAGGTTTCCTTCTTGCTTCAAGGTTGAATTATAGAAGAAAAGAGGTTGCCACATCAAAGCCAAATATTATGGGCAACAAAGCCAAATCATCTAATACTTGGAGTAAAGATTCGACCATTAAACAAACGGTAAAATCAAGATCCTATCTAATCATAACTGTGATATGAAGTGTTCCAGGTGTTTGAAAAGTGTACATATAGCTTTACAATGTCCAAATAAAAGGATTATGGTTATGAAGGAGCATTAGGATATTGAATCTAAAAATGATAAATCCAAAGAGGATAAGATATCACCACTTAAGGATTATAGTGATGTTGATTATCTAGTTGATGAAAAGATTTTGGTTATTAGAAATTCACTTAATGTTCATATTAATAAGGATGATATAGAGCAACAAAGGAGAACATATTCCATACTATATTCCATATAAATAATAAGGTGTCATAACGTGTACGACATCGAATTACGAAGTTGCCTCCTAGAATGAAGAGGTTTTAAGATTAATTATAAAGTTATAATTAGAGGAAGTCACTACCTAGTATCATGATAACTAGAAAACCTATAGTCTGCAAGAGTTTAGGTAAGGGGACTAGTTGTGTAAAGAAAATATGCATTGCTCCCAGCACACCTTACTTATGGTAAACTATATTGTTTATTAATGGTTATTCCAAGTTATTTTTCTATTTATTGGTCTCATTAAATGGTTCAAGGTAGATCTCCTTTCATGAAGAAGTTTTTACCTTATCAGGTTAAATTCTAATCGTTATAAGGCTCACATTCTAGCATGACATTTATTTTTTATTTTTTATCTTTAATACCTGAGGTTATATTTTACAATATAATTTTATACCCTTAAATATTAAAATTTACAATTATATCCTAACACTCTAAATTTTAATTAAACAAATTAATTTTTGCAAGATTTTTGATATTCTGGTTAAACCCTAATGGATAATCATAAACCAGTTATGATATTCATTTTGTATTTTTAAAACATGATAAACATATGATTTTATATTTTTAGAAGATATGCATGAAAAAACTATTAGGATTTAACCATATGCAATTTAAACATTTGGTTAATTGAATTTTTTTTTTATCTTTTCCCTTTTTTAACCATTTATTTAACACAAAATAAAAAAACTAATAAAAACAAAATACAACGTATACACATTCTTTTTTTTTACTATGTTTTTACTCACATGCTCTACAATTACATGTTTATAAACAACAAAAAATTTAAATTTAACAATAATTTAAAATACACACTAAAAAATTAAAAATTTACAACATCGTCCTTCCAAAGGTTGGAAACAGGTTGAAGAGATTTTTAAGAACTCAAGAAGCATAATGAAAGATTTTAGAACCATTGAAGTAGTGACAATGCGTACAGGTGATGCTCTAGTATATTAGGAGGCATTTGATGGTGTGGATCAGATAGCTTTTCCTCCCCTCTCCACTTTTATACTAGCTGTGACACAAAAAGGAACATGTAAAAGAAAAACAAAACATAACAAACTTTGGTTCTTTCTTTATTTTATTTTTTTAGATCCGCTTCTCTCTCTCTCTCTCTACAAAGGCTTAGCTACAACTATCATAAATGGAGAGTCGTGTAAGGAGAAGGCTAGTTTGATGGTTGTTGATGGGTTATTGGTTCATGGCTAGAAAGAGAGGGAAATCATGTGTGACAGCTGGCAGTTGTTGAAGTTTGTGGTCGTTGATGGTGGTAATGCAAATTAGTGTATCAATCGTAGATGGGTGAGGGGCTATCACGATTTTTTCCTTCTCTCTTGATAGTGTTTATTATGGGTTGGAAGAGTAGTGATTGTAGTTACGGAATGATCGTTCAACAGTGAAAAGGGTTAGCAGACATTTTAATGAGTTGATGGAGAAGTGGTTTTAAGGTTTCTTCTGGTCTGATTTGGAGACATTTGGAGTCAATTATGGTAGGAAAAATTAGTAGAGATAGGCATTTAACAGTGAGAGTAGAAAGATAGAGGAGGTTGTCTTGTGTTAATGGTGGTGTAGAGGCTGAGAAATGATGAAAACGGGTATTTGGGTATGTAATGATTGGCGACTTTAAGAGCAATATTAGGGTTTTTGGTTATTTTGTGATAGATGTTGAAGATGATGAGTCTAAATGATAGGGTTCTACTATTAGTTCTTTTAGGAGAGACCTGTTGACAATGGAGGTTTGAAGATGATGGTTCTCTCCTCTTTTTTTTATGGATAAAGGCTAGGTTTAGGTTTATTAAAGGTTATGTTTTTTTTTGTGGGAGATTTAAAGAGAAAAGTGTGAAAAAATTGTTTATTTTAGCTTTTTTTTCCTCCCTTTTTTTTTTTTAAACGCCTATTTATTGGTGAAAAAATTTATCTTCTTTCCCTCAATTGATTAGTCCAATAAGCAACCTAAATTTACTTTAGTCCCTTGTTTTCTTCCTTTACATTTTTTTATCCTTTATCCTTTTTCGTATTTATTAAATTTTTTTGGATATTTTTTAAAAGGAAAATATTAATGTCGACTCGATGAGAAAAATCAACAATGTTGAAACTGACACGTTAAAAGCTGAATGCATAAAGAAGTAATTTGAATTTTGAATTCTTTTAAGAAGACGTTGAAATTGCTAAAAATAATTCAAATACATCAAGAACATATTTGTATTTTAAAAATATTTGAAAAAAACAGGGGGTTAAAATTTGAGTTATGGCATAAGATATGTAGTATGATTATTAATAGTAAGAGTTTTGCTAATGTTGTTAGTACTACACTTTTTTTTATAAAATTGAAAATGAACATTATGAAACATTAAAAAACTTGTAAACTTTGATGGTTGAATAGTTAAGGAGAAGTAAGGGTTACTAGACAAGTTCCGATAAAACCTATTTGTGCCTGAAAGAACAAGCCTAAATTTAGTTTTTCTTGGGATGGTTAATTTGACTTTAGTTTTTTATTTTTGGATCTTTATAGCCATAGGGTTCACATTAATTAATATCAGAGCAAGGTTCTAAATCAAGTTATATCTTTTTTATCTTTAACTTTTCACATACTCTATAATTATGGAGTTTTTTTTATCTTCCCAAAGAACTAGTCATGGTATCAAGTTAAAAAAAATAACTTTTCACCTAGTCATGGTATCAAGTTAAAAAAAATAAAATTATTTGTGATTTTAATTGAATAAAACCTTATAAAAAAATTGCAATAAATTTTTTTTAGGGTTGGCCATAAATCTTGTTTCAAATAAACATAAAATTCATCCATTTTCTTTAAATATAAAGAAAATCTTAATTCTTAGGGTTTCTTGGAGATAAGTCTTGACTTGAGATATTTTAAGTTTACTTGATTGAGTTTTCTTGAAAAACAAAAAAGCACAGGTAGTTTTTATGTCATTGTCTTTTATTTTTAGTTCCACACACACACACACACACATAAATTAATAAGAGATCATGATATCTTTTATACTTCTCGTTCATATCTCAATTATAGATGTTGGGTGAGGGCTGCTTATTTATTATCTTGGTGCCTTGGTGTATGTTATCATTATATCAAACTCAATTACAAGCCCGAATTTAGCTTCTTAAGAAGGATCAATTGAATTATGGGTTTTTGGATCTTTATACCCACAAAGTTCGTATCAAAGAGAGTGTTAATTAATCATAAAAAAAATGTAGTAATAAAAGGGAGTGCTAAAGTAAGTAATATGGTTTGTGTATATATTCAAAATGCATTGAAGAATTTCATAGGTAGTTATCGAGAATGAAAAATCATTTAGAGACATTGGAGATATGGAGAAAAATCTTTTTCTCTGAAAAATAAAAACATTGAGATACAATTCTTGAAAATAATCTAGAGATTATCTGATCTCAAGTAGCTCATTATAGAATGTGTAAACTTGTTTCTTTTCATATTCTGGTCATCTTTCTTTTTTTACAATTTGTTAAAGATATCTTTGGGAAATCAATCTTTTTTTTTTAAGACATGACATTCTTCAATGTTGTGCCTATAATTATAGTGAAAGATACAACTTGTTAGAGTTCCTTATATTTAGATCACTTTTTACACAAGGTAGATATTACATAAAGTTTTTCCTTTGATAACGATTAACATTTTAATATATATGGTTATGAGAGGTGTGGTTAAGAACTCGAGAAATGTTAAGTAATCACTAATGTGCCCATTGGAGTTAATTTTTTATGATATAGTATATTAATAGTGTTGTGGTGATTCTACTATTTAAAAACATGGGTGTCCTTGCCTAATCACAATGCTTTCTCTCGAATATGGTGCTTCATTACCTATTTCACATTGATAAGAGTTATTTCATAGATTGGTGTTTTATCCCAAGTGCAGGAGTATCAAAGTAATAAATAACTTAGCAAGACCGGGGTCGAACCAAATAGAGATGAATTATATAAAATTATAAATAACAAATGAAAAGGAGTTAAAGAGAACTTTTGAAATGTGATATTAATGTAAAGATTAAACAAGAATAAAACAATTGTTAATGTTAAAGGATTTACTAATGGTATTTTAAATAAGTACAGTATGAACTCTTTTTATTACTCAACTGGAAACCACACATAAAGGAGGTTCCAATCGGATTATAAATTATTAACATAATTATATTAATTATCTTATTTAAGTAATGTCAATACTTGTAAATATGGTCAGGTATTCATGGTGATAACTTATGTTAACAATAAATCAAGTTCCTTTTATAGCATAAGTGTCGGTTATACCATAGAGTATGCTATGAAAGTGCCAAGTATTTATTATACCAAGGGTTGCAGAACACAAATTTAGATTAATCATTTAACAAGCAAGGTATTAAGAGTGAGTAAGATAACAAATACAAAACATGTTAGTATCAAACATTAAAGTCCATATTGAATTTATATTATACTTATTCGTACACCATTACTGTACCCTTCTCACTTTGACAAAATTAACTTAGCTAAACATCATGAAGAAAAAAAATATAAATAAACAGTATAAGAACATAAATATGATATAAGTTAACTAAGTATAGTAAAGAAAATGAAAAATATAAACAAGAGATGGATATAACATAAAATGAAACTTGAATATTATAAAATACAAAGTGAGAGGGTGATGTTGATCTGAACACCAAGATGTCTAAATGTATGACACATGCCTCTTTTTATAAACTAAAATTCAGAACTATATAATTAAGATTTTTTATGTTAAAAAACATGTAGAAAATGTTGTTGTATTCAAAACAAATATATTTGACCTGCGGCGAAGCACAAGTCAAATATCTAATTAAAAAATAATAGAGGGATTAAAAGATAAAACCTCTTATTGATTAAGTTTTCTTTACCAAGTTAAATTCTTATATCCTACTCTCTTTTTCTCTCTCCTAAAAAATAAAATATAAATATAAATAGGTTATTCCATATTCTTTAGTTGAAAACATGACTTTATATTATAACACCCTTTCAGGTAGTGTTTGGTATGTTGGACGATATTGATTGGATTAAATAAGACTAGATAAGTAATTGTCTTGTCTTATGTTTGGTATGCTTTGGACTGAATTTGTCTTATTTTATATTTGATAAACATTCAATGAGATTTAGCTTACCTGTGGTCTGAATCAATCCAAGTTTAAGAAAAAAAAGAGGAAGGATTGATCCAACCTGACATAATGAAAAACATGAGTCGACCTACAACTCGGTCAACTCGAGATAAAACATGGAAACATGGGTAAAAGATCAATTGAGTGTTTTTTAATTGTTTTTTTGCTAAATTGTTGTTGTTTCGATTTTTTTTTTTTAATCTGGGTTAATTTGGATTGACCTTGTGTTGTAACCCAGCCTTACATAGGTTAATCCTTAAATTAGGTTTTAAAACTATAATAATAATTATTTTTATCAATACGTTGAATTGAGTCAACACGGGTTAACCTTCTCGACCTTTGACCTAGGTTTTTGCAATGGGATAACTCTCAAGTAAGGTTTTAAAACTATGATAATAATTATTTTTATCCTTATGTTAACCTAAATCAACACGAGTTAACCCTTTCAATTCATCACTCGGGCCTTGTCTCGTGTTAACCTCCGATTCAAGTTTTGCAACTATAATAATATCATTTTTATGTATACATTATCAATCAGATTGATCCTTTTAACTTATGACCTAGACCTTGCTCTAGGTTGACTACAAGCTGAGTTTAAAAATTATGATAATAACATTTTTTATCATTATATTGACCCTTCCGACTTGACAAGCTGAGTTTAAAAATTATGATAATAATATTTTTTATCATTATATTGACCTAGGTCAATTTGAGTTGACCCTTCCGACTTATAACTCGGGCCTTGTCCTAAATCGACCCTTTAATCAAGTTTTGAAGCTATAATAATAATTATCTTTATGTTTATGTTGTCTCAGGTCAAAATGGGTTGACCATCTCAGCCTATAACTTGAGCCTTGCCCCAAAACAACCCCAAAGTCAAGTTTTAAAATTATAATAATAATTATTTTTATCTTTACATAGACATGAGTCAATAGTCAACTCGACCCTTGACCTTGACTTAGCCCTAAATTAACCCCTCTAGTTGGGTTTTACAATTATAATAATAATTATTTTTATCCTTATATTGACTAAGATCAATGGTTAGCCCAACATATGACCTAGGCATGGCCCTGGATCAACCTTCAAGTTCGATTTTAAAATTATAATAATTATTATTTTTATGTTGACAAGGGTCAATAGTCAACTTAATTTATGATCTGGGCATGGTCCCAATTTGACTATCAAGTTTATTTTTAAAACAACAACAACAACAACAACAATAACAACAATAATGTAATAACATCATATCTTATTTTATCATATTTATAGAAACATATAGTATTATCATTTAAAGTACATAAATATTTTTCCTATCAAAATTCCAACTGAGTTTCCTTTATATTTTATTTATACTAAGTTATCAACTCAATCAATTTTCACAAATTATAAATAAAATTTCAGCATATTCTCATCATATATTACCATCAACTTAAAGACAACCTTTTCTTTTCCTTTCATATTTCCGTAAGCAAATCAATTATTATATTATTTCAAAATATTTTAAGTAACAAGATGATTAACTTAGTTACAAAATAAAAACAACACATATTCATATTAATGTTAATTGAACCTTAAACTTAGTCTATATAACTATAGTAATATGGTTTCAAAGAAATTAATTAAGATAAATCATTCATACTTAATCTAATTCATACATTACTTAGTTACAAATTTATATTAGATAACAAAATATGCATTAATTTCATAAAATTACAAATGTGATATCTACTACTCGTCACAATGCTATTAAGTACCAAAAATTTATGTAAAACTCAATACAATTAGTTTAGACACAAATAATATTTACTATTATTACTTTTATATGTAATTATTTCCAATTCATACAATTTGTATGATTTAAAAATGTAATATCTTCTCTTGCCAAATTGGTAACTGTTCCATTTCTAAATTACAAATCTCTCAAATTATTCATTAATCAGGATACCAGTTCCAGTCATCCCAAGTACTAGTTCTCTAATTTTCCATTAATCAAGAAATTATCTTGTTTATTAGGGAACCAAAATCTCCTTTTACCCATTAACTAGGATGCTAATCCCACTAAACAAAACATTAATATCTACATATGTCCATTAACCAAGGCATTAACCAGGGAATCAATATCTTTATCTACCTATTTACCAAGACACAAGTCTCATTAAGCAAGATAGCTAGTTTCTTAATTGCATATTAATTAAGGCACTAGTCTTATTTAGTAATTATTTTTTTCAATAATTTATTATTTATCAAATAAATTTGTTATACATTTAAAGAATAATTACAAACTTAGTTAAATAATGCTCTAGTTTTAAGGTGCCAAGCACCTATTGAAAGTCTAGGCAGGTGAACCGATCCTCTATCACTAGGTGGGTCTTGTAATCTCTTTTATACCAACAAGAATAATATCATTTACTATTTAAATCCTTAATGGCACATTTTAACTTAATAGACCATCATTTTATTCTTGATTTAAAATGACTTAGTAAAATTTTCTATATTCAGGCTAATCCTTATTTGAAACATAACTAGATAATAATTTGGTTTCATAAATAGTTTGTTTCTTCGAGAAGCTAAATTATAGGTTACAACTTCACTAAAAAGAAGAAAACTCATTTTTTTTCCTTGACACATTCAAGACTATTCTCATTACAACATCAAAATTGTTTAGCCAAATTTAGTTCGACCCACCTTTTATTTTTAATTTGTATCTAAAGTTTTATAATTCCAATTGAAGCGATATCACTTTTGTTGGAAAGATATTATCCCTTTAACTTTCATGATAACTTATTTTGATTATTTTTTTTGTCGTTTTGAGTCCTAAATCTAACAGAAAGTGAGACGATAAAGCTATTTAGTTTTTCAATTTCTTTCTTTTGACATATAATGAAATATTTTCATTTGTTTTTCTCACCATTCAATGCAATTGTTTCTTCTCTATATAATTTATAACGTCTTTTACCCTATCATCCTACTAATCAATAAATTTTCCCACTTCCTTCAATAAAAAATTAAAATCCTCTTATTAAAATGCATCTACTTTCTTTACATTTCTTTATTTATAAAATATTCAATATTACATAAAGAATTCCATTACTCCCAAAAACTTTGAAATGATCTTAACACAAAGTATAAGCAACTTTCCATTCAAATTCAAAACACAAAATTTCTATTTCATTTCCATTTATTATTCACATTTTAACACATGCTAAGGTAGACATACTCAAACAACATTCATGCACTGTTTTGAATTTTATTCAATTTAACACCTTTATGACCGACACTAACACCCTTTTAAACATTAGGATTTATTTTTTTTCTTGATAGCTCATTATTTTGAGTTGTTTTCATCTATTTCCATCCCAATTACATTAACAAAGCCAGTTTCTCATTTCCCTTAATTTTACCCATGAACCCTAACCTAAAATTTATAATTTAAATATCAATTTCTAATCGTAGTCAATCTAACTTTTATAATCAAGTTTTAAACCTCTTACTCGGTGATAAAGTGAGCTTTGATCCTCAGCTAGTCAAAACTTTTCTGACACTCCCTCTTCACCCCACTTTACCAACCTTTCTTCACATAATTTCCCCAATTTCTTTCACCTTTTTCTTTGTTAATGATTATCTAGAAATTATTTCCTCGCTATTGAGGTTAAATCTTACTCAAATCCCTTTAATTTTGTTGTATTTTCTCTTAATATTTTTAGTGAAAAAGGCTTGAAAATCCTCCCCTTCTTTTTTGTTTTTTGGTTGCCGGCCATTTGAGAAAGACTTTAAGGGCTTTATAGTTTAGGTAAGCACACATTGACCCCAATGGTTTACTTATTTTATTTTTTCCCCATATTTTCTCTTTTTTAACAACTTATGTTATATATTCTTTTGTTTCTTATCCCTTGTCATTTAATTCTATATCTTTGATTTAATTTAACACTTTCCATCTCCAAGTTAATATTTTAATATTCTAGAAATTTTAACCGGTCTTTTATAAAAGAAAAAATTATTCTCACATTGACTTAGGTTAATAGTCAACTCAACTTGTTTCTCAGACTTATCCCAAGTAGACCTCCGAGTAAGATTTTAAAACTATGATAATGATCACTTTTATTCTTATATTGATTCGGGGGTCAACTTCATCAGAGCTTGGCCTTGGATCAACCTCTAAGTTAGGTTTTGAAATTATGATAATAATCACTTTTATCTTTATATTGATCCAAGTCAATGGTCAACCCAACTTGTAACTAGACCTTACCAATGGTCAACCCAACTTGTAACTAGACCTTTCCTCGAATCGAGTTTTAAAACTATAATAATAACCACTTTTATTTTTATATTGACCCGAGTAAATGATTAACTCGATCAATGACCTGAGTCTTGCTCTAGGTTGATCTTTTAATCGGGTTTTAAAACTATAATGATAACTATTTTTATCATTATGTTGATGTGGATTAATTCATATTAACTCTTGTGCAGGGAATTGGATAAGCTTATCTCACCTCTTTTAATAAGATAAAAATTTTCTCCACTACATCAACATTAAACATTACTCAATAATTTTTATACTATCCAAAGATACACAACACAATTTCTTTATGAAATTGTCATGTTCAGTTTATTTTTATTCAACATACCAAGCAATATATTATTAATCAGGATTCTCATCCCACCTACGAAAGGATCAATACTTAAAGGTTTTTTTAATGATATATGCTATCATATGTGTGAGGATGCAGATTTTCCATCAACTATAGACTATAATAAATGTGATTTGAAATTTTATAGGTAAGTGTTTAATGAAAATACCACTTGCTACTTTGCAATTCATTACTTGTTTTTTAGTGAAGTGGGTAGGGAATAAAAGAATAATGCTGCTGGCAACAATTTGGTATGCATCGCATTATTAACACCTAATATTTGCACTTGTTAGAATCTAATCCCTCAGTTTCTCATGCAAAGACATTCCTAGCTCATAGCAGAGCATGTTAATAATGTTTGTGAAAGATTAGACACCGTCCATTTATTATCCTTCTTCCGATTTCTTTTTGCTTTTTTTTTTTCTTTCCTGTATTATATATTCATATTTGAACTTTGATCCCTAGTTAAGCCGGATGCTTAGTTGACCAAGCAATAAATATATCAAGGGATGGATAAAATAATGACGGGGACCGCTTGCATGTCGTGCCCTGTAGAAATCCAAACGATGGTCACGAAGGGCCTGCAAACGCACAGATTCATAAAATATAAATTTTGCTTTCAACAATTTTATTCAATTATAGAATCATATCATGTATTAAAAAAACTTATTAATAATTATCAAATATCAATTTATATCTATGTCTATATTTTTAAGTTTTATACATGTCGCATGTAGTTATAATCCAAAAAATAATAATAAAAATACATCAAAATTGAATAAATTTTTAAATTAAACATTTTCGGTTTGTTTTGTAAAGGACTCTTGGTTATTCTTTTTATGTTATCTATGAATATTTTAGAGAAAATAATTTATAATTATTTATAAATCTGTTAATACTGAAAAGTATATTGAACTTTTTATTTGTATCTATATATTTAATATTTTTCTCACATATATTTAAAAAATATGTATTAATTTAAAACAAAATAATTTATAAGAACTATAAAAATGTAGTGAAGGCATTAAATAATACTTTTATTCAATTTGTATCTCATGTGTGATATAGTTTTATTCAAATTTTATTCCTAAATAGTATTTTTTTATTTAGAATTAATTTTAGTATTTTTAAATTTTTTTTGTTGATATTAGAAAACAAACATAATATCAATACAAAGTTGTGTGAAAATACTACTCGCTAATATATTATATGTATAAAAAACAAATAAAATAATGAATTTGCTTTTAGGGCTATTGGCGTTTGGTTCAAACAACGTTCTTTTTGTGGTTTTAACCTTGAAAATCATTTGGTCTCATACTAGTACAGCCACAAATTCTTAACTCCCGGCACAAACCTCCATGTATATTTTGTTTAGTTATAAGAAGTTAGAATGCGATGTCCCACTTTGCTTAAACTAAATAATTTTTATGATTAATTAACATACTTTGACATATTCTTTACAAGCATACGTTTTTATGTGACACTATTTTTTCTAGTTAATAGCCGACAGTGTAAACCCATATCATTTTCTATGCAAATCAAGTATTTTCTTTCTCGAGCAATGATTATTTTTAGATAATATATCATTAACAATTACACATTTCTTTATCAATACAATGAAAACAAACGTAATTAAGGTCAATAATATATTGCATCATTAGGTAAATAAAAAGTAGACAATCCTCTCAAACTCAACACTTCTTTACGTACATATATACATACATATATATATATATATATATATATATATATATATATATATTTTTCTTAATTTTCTTATATATTATTTATCTATATCTATTCACTTAAGCATATGAGAGCCTCGTTCTATGAGAGACTTATTTTTTTTACAAACGATCAAGTCCATGATCAAACTCACATATCTTAGCCCATGATCAAAACTTGTGGAAAACTTAGTTTTTATATGAAGGTTTTTCATGACTTTATCAGTAGTGCTATTTATAAATACCATTTATAAATACTTGAACAAAAAACTAGTTGATTCTCTTTTATTTCCTTTTAAAAACTCTTTTCATGACTAACAAGACTTTAGCATTTAGTATAAGAGAGAATAATTGATCTCCCTACCACAAAAACTTCATTCCCTGTGGCTCTCCAACAACTCTCCTAGTAAGTACAAGTGCTCAATAATATTATTCTAACCATATAAGAACAACTTTGCACCCTTCCATTTTATTAACAAAAAATTCAACACAAAGCTCCATTACATACACAAGATACACAGGCAACTCCAATCTCAAGAAGGAACATGACAAAATGATATGTAAAGCATACATAAAACTCTAACTCTTTGAGCCACTCTCGTTATGAAAACATACACAAGATACACAGGCAACTCCAATTTCAAGAAGAAACATGACAAAATGATATGTAAAGCTTACATAAAACTCTAACTCTTTGAGTCACTCTCGTTATGAAGAGCACTTATTCACAAATCCTAACTACATACGTGGCTATCTCCATCAATTCTTCTTTGACTTTCAGTTGCATACTCCTTAATGAAAAAAACTTATATATGAGATGAGATGAGCTCCTAAAAATGAATATTAGCTCTACTAAAAGGGGGACTCACCATTTTATCACAAAGGTTTTATATAATCATCTTTTTGAAGAATGTGTTGTTGTAAAGGTTAATATGGATAACTATGTGTCATTTATAAAGGAGTTATATAAAATGTTATAAGCATCTTGGATCTTGTGATATAAAAAAGTAATGTCATGTGCAAAATCTATCAACAACTTTTCATGGATCTGCTAGGGTATGGTATCACAGTCTTGAAGTTGGCTTCGCTCTTGGCCTTTACAACCTTTATATTAAATTTATCTCTCACTTTAGCATTATCATCCTAGTAAAAACAAAAAAAGAATGGAAAAGCTATTTGTCATCACCCAATGAGGAGATGAAATAACTTAAGCATATCTATAAAGATTTAAAAAGAAAATGCTCAATATAAAGGATCTGCTTGAACATATCACCACTGAAGCCCTAATTAATAGAGTCTAAAACTACTTATTATGGGAATGTTTATATACTCTTAATTAGTACTTAAAAATATATTTTCATTAAAGTTTTATATTATCATATTGAACTTAAAGTTTGATTAAATTCCTTAACTTGAGTATGTTTTATAATAACAAGTCTGATAACATAAGATATCTTTAATTTATAGTAAATGTTCATTTTAAATACAGGCATATCTCACAATTTAAAAAATTGATTGATATGTTTAATTATTGAAATTGAGAAGATAAAGAGAAGGCTAAGCTTAAAGAAGAGATGCTGGTTTAATTCAAACTAGAATACCATTTAGGTATTGGATCATAACTGGAGCTGTAAAATATGAATTTAGATTTGGTTTATATGGATGGAAAGCTAATACATAGGCCTAAAACTTTCATGGAGTTCATGATTCAAAACGGTCGTTTTCACGTTCAAATTATAGCAACAAAAGAGAAGTCAAAATCTGTCCTGCAATCTAAATATTGTTTAATGTTCAACCCATATCTTGAGTTCTAAAAGTTCAAATGAGCTTATTCATATTTTATTGGAAAGTTGAGACAAATATCTAAAACTTTCATAAAGACTATCTGTTCAAATTATGATGTTAGCAATGATGTTTTGTTTAGACAATAAGATAATGGTTGTCACCAAGTCAAGAGGTGGTCACCTACTCAATAATTAGAATAAAAGAGTTCAAGTATGCATTTAATTAAATAAACTGATAACTATTTATACAATCGAAAAAAATTATGAAACTCAATTCCTAATCATTCGAAGTTAAACAAGTTCAAACTAATGATTTCAATCGTAGACTTAATTAGGCTAAATAATTTTTTTTTTGTCTAAAACACAAACTAATAAAATTGAGAACCGACCAAATAATAAGGCAACCAAATAAAAATATCATATCAAAACAAATTACATTGCTCAATTAAAAATCAACAAATTATTAAATGATAAATTTAAAAAAAAAAGCAAGAAAAAAACATCCAATTGTGATGGGTAAGATTTAAGAATAAAAAAAAAAGAATGAAAAAGGCCTACACTATTAGGCCTGAAATAACCCACGCGCCTGAGCCTTTTTTTTAAAGGATGAACAGTATGTTGTTCGTCCCTTAAATTTGTAAAAACAAATAGTAGGTGATGTGTTGCCTGCCTTATCTAAATTCCAGCAATCTCTAACTACTATAAAATCGAGTTGTGATGTTTTAGATAAGAAAAATCATTTTCATCCATATTTCAACCCATAAAAAGATCTTAAATACCTTGTAAAACATATCGATGATTGCAAACAATCCAAAAAAGTACCCAAAAGCCCATAATAAGTCTAAAACTAAAATAGTCTCGGAGCTCAAATCTACCATATAAGACAAGTTTAAGGGAAAAAAGCATCTAGGATTAGGGGTGATCATTTTCAGTTCGGTTTGGTTTTTATAAAAAAAAAATAACCAAACTGAATTTAAAAAAAACTGAAACCGGTTCAAACTAAGTGGTTTCGGTTTGGTTTTTTTTGTTAGGACAAAAAACCGTTTCAAACCAGTTTTGCTCGGTTTTTTCTGGTTTGAGTTCGGTTTTTCAGTTTTAAGCTTATAAAACCAAAACCGAACTGAACCGGTTAGTTTTTTAAATTTTAGGTTTATAAAACCAAAACCGAACCTAAATGATTGGTTTTTAAAATTTTAATTGGTTTAATCGATTTTTTTCATAATTTTATTTTTTTATTTTTCTCAGTTTAATCAGTTTTTTAATTTTTTTGGCTAACCCCTACCTAGAATAGGATAAACTCTCATTATCGAAAAAAATCTATTAACACCAAAATAATCCTTTTTTGGTCTTAATTAATGTAAATAATACTTTTTCTACTATCAAAATCTAGCCACTTTCCTTCTTTTTTCTCAAACTAGAAAAAAAATAAAAAATTCGCAATGGAAATCCAAAATAAATTATGAAAGAGATTACAGTGGATGGGTGAACAATAATCCCCCACTCTGCCTTCTAGTTTACTGTGTAATAAAGAGGTATAGATCATCCAATTGTTCCAATTGAAAGAACTATAAGGTTCAACTAATCAAAAGCCTGTGGCATTGTGCGTGTTCGTGGTTATTCAATTTATTTTATAAAGTATAAAAAATTGATAAATAATCCATTTAGTGGGAAAAATAAATATATCATAAATACATAGTTCTTAATGAAACTCTATTGCCTCATCATAATTCTTGGAAATGGTACATTAAATATAAACGTATATAAAAAAATGTTTTATTGATACGATGGTAATATGAATTTGTGATAGATCTACGAAATCCTATATATGAATTATACACAAATGAATAAAAAATTACTTTGATATTTATGATGCAAATATATCATTAAAATAGAGAAATAAAAAAAATTAATTTTCATTGTGTTTACGTATGAGCATATCAAATCTTAATTTATTTAGGAACTAAATTATAAACTTATATGTACAGCTATTTATCTAAATTAATTTGTTTTATATTTATTAAATCCAACTAAAAATTCCTACTGTTATTTATTAATTGAAACAAATTTATAAATATTTTTTCATCATTAAAAATACAAAAACAACAAAAATATAAAAAAACAAAAAAAACCCATAATATGCATATATATATATATGTAATCTAATTTAAATTTTCAATGCATGTTTAATTTAAATGCTTGATTGCTCTCGTATTTTAAGAGAAATACTACAAATTATATAACATATAATTTAATAACTTTATTAAGAAATGACCTCCTTGAAAAATAATAAGGACAATTTTATTTTCTTATATCAAAAATAAATAAAAATATTCAATATAAATCTCAAATTAAAACTACTAATACGAGTTTTTGACTGGTTTAGATAAAAATGAATAAGTTACGAAGAAGCCGAGATGGATTATAAGTCGGTCTAACGGTGCCAAACCAAGACGTGGTCCAGCAATCTGTTGAGAAAAGGACGCAAGCATCCTCCGAATATAGCACTGGTTGGTGCGTGTTCCGAATGTTGTCCACCGGAAAAATTTATTCTGGTTTTAATGTTAAAGATATTCTCCGATCTTTTTTTTTTTTTGCTAATTATATTAACGTTTTTCTTAATAAAATCGTAATGGGATCATCCCTACTTAAATTGTTGCATTTATTTTCAATCAAAATTTAAGTAGATTTTTTCTGTTTAAAAATATTTTTTAATATATTTTTAAATAAAAATACTTTAAAAAACAATTATTACCATACTTCTAAATATTTTAATGTTTTGATTATAATTTGCTGTTGGAATAATAATTATTTTTTAAAGTTTTTTTATTTTAAAATGTATTGAGGTAATATTTTTTGTTTTTTAAAATTTATTTTTGATATTAGTATATTAAAATGATTTTAAAATATCAAAAAATAATTTAAAAGAAAGAAAAAATTAATTTTTTTATATTTTTTAAATATTTTAAAAGAACACGAAAACATATTATCTAAGCACCAACGCTTATATCTGTTGATGTAACGGTTATGATTATTTGCGATTTCTTCATTTACACTTGCAAGGAGGATTCATATCCTAAGGTATTAAAAGTCAAATGCCAAGGTCGAATGAAAAATCACAAGTCGTGACAGCAACAGGCCGGGTCGCTTTACAATGAACAATCAGTGCAGTGTTTGATAACGTGGTGTGGAAGTGGTTTTTAAAAAATTATTTTTTAATTTTAAATTAATATATTTATAATATTTTTAAATTATTTTAATATTACCAAAAATAATTTTTTAAAAATAAAAATTATTATTTTAATATATTTTAAAATAAAAAACATCTTAAAATATAATCACCATCCACACTCAAACAGTCTTAAAACCAAGTTTGGTATCCAGTTGTTAATTATATTTTGGGTGGCAATGAATAAACTATTGTAAATTCTATATTTTGAAGAATTTAGTTGACACTGTTTCTCAAAAAGAAAATATTATTTTTTTTTTCTCCTTAGTTAAAATATGACACTTCACTCAAAAAAGAAAAAAGAATTTAAAAAAAAAATCAAAAAGTAATTTTTGTTGTATTTTTTTTATTTTTTTCTTGTATTAAAATGCTTACCTTCATTTTAAATTCTAAGGTAAATAGATTAAGATACAAAGTAAATTGATGATGAAGGCAGTGTCTGTTTTTAAAGTACAATTTTGAAATTTTTATTTTTTTATTTTTCAAAGACATAAATTCTAAAAATAAAAAATTATTATTTTAATATATTTTTAAAAGAAGAAAGATGGAAAATAAAAAATTATTATTTTAATATATTTTTGAAAGAAAAGGATGGAGTACATTCGAGAGTACAGGATCAGGCTGTTCCTCCTGTAAAGAGTAAACGTCAACTCCAACTGATCATAAAAAGGGTAAAGGGATCCTCAAAAATTTCAAACCTTGCGTGCGCGTACAGTCGTTGGTCCACCACCACTGACTTTCACCATAGGATTAATAATTATGAAAAAATTGACTCCAAATCAGTCCCCAAACTTTTAGTTTCCAGCAAATCAGTCCCTACCCTTACTTTTAGTCACATTTATTATCATATCAGTAGTCCATGATGTCGTCGTCGTCGTCGTCTGTTGGCTTCAAGTTGGGCGGCAGCTTCGAGCTGGGGTAGTTACAAGTCCATAGCTATTAAGAGATAGACTAGGCTCATGTCCAAGTTTATATAAAGGTATTGAAGGTCAATTAAATTACAAAATGTGTGAGATTGTTTGAAAATATTTAAAAATCAAGTAAAGTTTGAGAAGCTTAAGAATTAATTTGATATATAAGTGAATTTATTATAAATGAAAATAATTTAATGATGCTATTATATTATTCAAACAAATTTAGAGCACAATGGTTAATTGAATAAATTTAAAGAACATAAGGACTAATTGATAAAATAAAAAACGTAAGGATAGATTTAGGGTTTCTCCTTGAAAATATAATACTTTCCAAAGAGAACTTGAAATATAATATGTAACTGTATTATTACAAATGTGAATAAATAGATTATATTGTATTAATTTTTATTATTTTATAGAAACAAATTGACGGGGAATTCAAACATGTTAAAGCGAGCAAAGGTTCCAGTGTTCGCAAGATTTTGAATATTAGTGTCTGATCTGTTAGTAGCTATATAATTTGGGGACTGATCTATAGTTACCCTAAAAACAAAACCAATATATATATATATATATAGAGAGAGAGAGAGAGACAGAGACTTGAATAATTATTATTTCTTAACTAGATCAATTTTATTTTTTTTTAAATTTTTATCTAGAGAAAGAACAACAGCTCAATTATTTTCAAAACTCACTAAAAACAAGAAAATATTGTGAACTCACGAATATAAATAGAGAAAACCGAGACCATTTATGCTTTACACCGATGCGAACAAGGCTCCTCCTTTTCTCCTCGTTTTCCAAATCCGGGTAATCCGGAGTCCTCGTGTGTCAATTTTTTTTGTTTAAATTGATTTACTTTTTTGCTTTCTGTCTCCAATTCATGGTCTCAATGTTTTGTCTGAATTTGATTACATATGTAAAGACACAACAAAAAGCTTACAAATTCTCAACTGGGTGTCTCTTGATATTTTGATGTGTTTTTACTTTTGCGATTTGTCTTTGGGTTATTTGTTGGAAACCTGAAATGGGGTTGGCTTGTTTGTTTTCATTGTTGCTTGTGTTTGATTGGGTTGCTTTGATGGTTATTAAGCCAAATGGGAATATTAGATTTTTTTGGGTTGATATTTGGATTGAATATCTATGTTTAATATGGAAAGCGGTTTTCTTTCCTTTTCATATTTTTATTTCGTCTCATGGTTCCTTTGAGGATAATAATATTAAAGTTAATTCCTGGCAGAACCTGATTTGAGTTTTGTTAAAAGGGATTGATTAATTTTGAATTGGGTTTTATTTTTATTTGCTATTTCCGTCTCTTGTTGCGATTCCTTGCTCGCTGGTGTGGATAAAATGGGCACTTTTAGGCAGAATTCAGGTTTATACTTGATTGAGAATTAGAAATGAGGCTGATTTCTCACGCCCTTTTCTCTGGTCAATTTATAATTGCTTTGATGGATACAAGTGTGGGTGGGTGGGTGTTGGGTGTGTGGGTTTTCTTCTTTTTTTTTTGGGGGGGGGGGGGGGTTT